>NC_056725.1:1396084521-1396137021 GCF_019279795.1 Protopterus annectens
ACCCTAAAGTCCTACCTTGGCCAATTGAGAAGGTGAAAAACCTATAATAGGTATGCAGTAGCATGACCCATCTGACGGATGTGGCTACCACAACCCAACTACTCATTTGTAATGCAGGGTCTCGGTTCCCATGTATCAGCCAGATGGGAGCAGAGTGTCTGCGGAACACACAAATATGATTAATTCACTGGACAGGCTGCTGATTCTGTACAGTCGAACGCCATGCCGTCGCTTAATGGGCAGCCATTCCCGATACTGTAGTCATGTAGTCTGTTGTGATAGGCATTACAAGGTGGGAGCAGATTGTAAGAGGAACACACAATTATGAATGATTCACCGGACAGGCCGCTGATTCTGTATGGTCGAATGTCATGCGGTCACCTAATGGGCAGCCATTCCCGATTCTGTAGTCAGGAGTGGCCTTAGGTCAACTGGTGCCCTAGGCAGAGGGCACAATGGCACCCCCCACCACACCACCCAGTGCCCCCATCCTGGTCTACCTACACCAAATAAACACTGGTAAAGTACCCCCACTAAAGTGGTGCCCTAGGCGGCCGCTTAGTTGGCCTATGCCTAAGGCCGGCTATGACTGTAGTTATGTAGTCCGATGTGATAGGCATCACAAGGTATGCCTAAGAGGAACACATGAATATGAATGATTCTCCGGACAGGCTGCAGATTCCGTACAGTCGAACGTCATGCCATCGCCTAATAAGCAGCCATTTCCGATACTGTATTCATGTATTCCGATGTAATAGATATCACAAGGTGGGAGCACATTGTATGAGGTACACACAAATATGATTGTGTCACTGGACAGGCCGCTGATTCCGTACAGTCGAATGCGATGCCGTTGCCTAATGGGTGGCCAATCCCGATACTGGAGTCATGTAGTATGATGTAATAGGCATCACAAGATAATATTGTGCTCCTCGCTCACACCAAGGGGTGTGAGTGACAGATGCATGCACCAATGCCGGTGCATTAGCAAGTGCGGGATCGAGTGGGTGTAAGCGTGTTTGGCTACCAGTATGCGAGTATTGCATTGGTTAAGCAATGTAGAGGCTAATCGATCGTAAGAGGCTGTAACCAGAGGATATCATACAGCGCAGTCATTCAACAGTATAGGAATGTATCCCATCATGTAGATGTACATGTGAGTGTTTATGTCAAGCATATAGGTACATACATATATAGAGATGTATCAGGGGCATACCATGTGGCAACAAAGCATTACAAATGAATGAAATGGGAAACACCAGCAACACCTGTATTAAGTAGTGGTGTTGCTCTATGTGATCACAAGACTCCCTCAGACAGACATGTGTCAGTCATACACGCAAATAGTTGTACATCGGCTATATACATCACTCTGTGCATGTAATGTACATTAACACAACAGTACCTGTCCAATCATTATGTGTGAACAGTACTCCTGCAATGTGCTGTGTGCAACATCATCATCATGATAAAGGTAAATGGGGTAACCATAGAGGGACCGGTAGTCTTTTGTATACATTGGGGTCATCCTCCTCACGTGTACCTGGACCATGTAGGAGTGATGTGCATACCAGGACCGTGCGCCTGAGGGACAGTGGTGAGGATAACAGTAGTATGTTATGATGTATATTATAAGGATTTCATGTGCCCAGTGGGAACGTGTGTGTAATGGACAGCTATGTATAGGGCAGATGGTGTCCTAGGAGCCGAATGGACTTATGTGTCTGTAGGTGAGGGTCAGATATTGGTGAAGGAGTGTAGGTATGGCCGTGGAGGATAGGTAGGAGCACAGAAATGACGGCATACAGGGTTGGTATATGACACGTGGGGGGGATACACCCTGGATGGGGATGGGTCTTCGGCATTCAAAAGCCCATAGGAACAGTGGGACGGAGGTCTCCAGCCATGGGCAACTGCCACTGCACCTACACAGCTGCAAAGGAGGCAGTGCTGGGGCTGTCCAAGAGTGGCAGCATCACCCTGTAAATGTGACACTCCACCCTTGAACTGGCGTATCTGGCTTTGTAACCCCTTAGGGAGCCACCTACTCAACATGTCCAGGACCGCACAACAGCAGATATGTACCTGTCTGGTCCCGCTCCCAAGGGGGACATGCTCCATCCTCAGTGGTGGTACCACCAGAAGGTGGTGCAGAGCCAATAGAGGTTGATGTTAATCGCTGGGCCCCAGATGTGCTAGTGCCCAGTGCCATGGTCAGCTGAAGTGAGACAGGAGAATCTGCCAGTACCTATCAACCCATTCAGCCTATGGTGTTGCGTTTTAAACCCACATATGACTTAGTGATAGACAACAGCATACAGGATTAAATACGACAGTATGCATAGATATCACCAGCAACCCAACACAACGGATGGTATACATTTGTAGAGGGAGCACAACACATGCATATATACCGTATGACAACTGTACAATGTGTAGTAGACGTGTGACCGCAGCTATGAACAGTTGCCCATCATTGGCTTGTCACTGGGAATCCCACACAGTGTCAGTCATACCACTGCCTCATGTGACACATTTCCAGTCAGGGATGCGATGGCAGTAACACATCCCTATCATCATGTACTGTCTGCAATCCCCACACCATGCTTCTGCTGTACACAGAAGTGTGTTCAGTGTGTAACACAGGAAACAAATGGTTGCACACACACACACTGAACTATTCACAGATGGCCCTACAGATGGGGTTCCCTCATGAACAGAGTACTGTCATGTCTGTATTTTAACATGCAGAATAGCCATTACCACACACATGTTAAACAGGCAGTAGTCTCAATGCAGTATAGTTACACTTACATGCTGTAGTTGTGTGGCACATCACCCTCCTGTCATTAGGCTATTTCCCACTGTGGAAAATGATTGAGGTACATCCAGATATCATCTGCAATGCCGTGTCAGAACACCACATCCAGTTACCACCCACAGCAACTGTCATGGCCTGATAATAACATGTTTCCATAGATAGTGTACTGTGTTTATCAAGCGGATGGCTATGGGAACACCATCACAGCTGTGCCACATGCAGTCAGCTAGAGGAGGACTGCAATAGGTGCAGAGGCCATCACCTGACCATTTCCATCTGTTACAATACACATGCTGCTGTTGTGAAGGTGTACACCTTCACATCCACCAGAGAATGTGTGCGCGGGACAGGCAATGTACACCAGGGAAGGGCTTGGAGACTTAACCATAAGCATCATCTGCCACACGCTGAATAGTACAGGGACAAACCCCTGACTACTTATTACTATTACATGTGCATGACATTACTACATGTGCCACAGAGGCGGCATGTTGCAGTGCTGTAAGAATATGTGTGTAGGTGAATGAGTGCCATCTGCAACAGATATAGTAGACATACATTAGGTGTGGCACACATGTCAGTCCATGTGAATGGATGCCATTGTCACCACAACCACACTCTAATGGACATGCATTGACACCTTTGCCAGGGCGGCAAATACACAATGTAACTACTTAGTTTGCCACACCGCAGTAATGCACAGAACCACATGCACCACATGGGATATCTGGAGGTTCTATGGGCTAGGGCATGTGAAGGTGTTTGACAACTGTTGCTATGCCAACGAGGTTTATACTGGGAGTGACTGTGGTTGGGAGCATCACAACTCACATGCAGACACAGGGTGCCAGTACTGTCATGCAGGTATGCATTACTCCATGGGTGTGTAGTGTTTGGCTGGGCAAGATGGCTGTACAAGGCTGGGTGAGGGGTAATCCTTGCCATCACATCACTTGACAATGGTGTGCAGTGCAGGGGTGTAGTGTCTGCAATGTCCCACACAGATGGGTACTGCATTATCTGGCCTGACATCCTGGTTACCAATATGTAGGGCCATAGCTTTGCAATGCATGCTATGTCTGTGTTTGATAGTCCTTCACATGGACATTGCCTGGGATGTGCATGTAACACAATACTGTACAGTGACATGTACAGGTGTACCTGGTTTGGCAGAAACATGTAGTGTACACAGCCTGTTATACCCCAATATGCCAATACTGGCCTGGTGTGGCAAAACCTGCTTATAGTGAGCAGGTCAGCCCTGCACCTGCATGGATAGAATGGACAGGTATACTGTGGTGTCAGTGGCATGGGTCCATACAGGGCACATGTGTACAGCATTGTCTGGCCTTAGTGGATCACATATGTTGGCACCACATATGTTTCAGCCATTCAGTATGGAACATAGTGAAGGCACAATGTCCGCATATATTTGCCTATTGTACAGGGTGCCATGTCCTCTGCAGGCAACTGTGGTCACACCATGCCTACTATCTGTCCTCAATGTGCATGTTACTAGCAACATATTGGGATAGCTTAGGCAAGGTTGTATGTACTATTAGGGCTGCATACTTAGTTCACCGGCCCTTTTGCCAGATGTATGGGTATGGCTTGCCAATACAGTGCCATGGCTGACTGACAGCTGTACTCCTCGTGAGGTGGCCAATGTGTCATAAGATGGATACTATATAGGAAAACTACAAAACCTGCTCCCAAACATGTCTAATGGTAAGACAATCATGGCCACCTCTACACAGGCTCTGACAGACAAAAACACACATGCCATGCCCTGTATACAAACCCCTACTGTATCACACTGCAGCAACATGCATTTAGGGCACGCACTACAGCGAATACTACAAAGCACTGTATTTGTCTCATGCAGACACACACACACACACACACACACACACAGTTGGCATGTCTGGGATTAGAACACCGACCTAACTACTTTACTACACTACAGCATTATGCAGTTACAGAATGCTGTACTGAGAGTACTGGGACACAGCACTCCCAGAGGTGTATTTGTAGATGGGTGACATCATCGGCCTTGATAGCAGTGGGTATAAGAAATGTATGGAGCGTGAGCAGTATAAAAGCATTACTCAGTCCTCAGGCAAACTGGGACACACACACACACACACACACACACACACACACATACACACACACGGCAAGTGTGGGACTAGAACATCGACCTAACTACTTTATTATACTACAGCATTACACAGTTACAGAATGTGCTACCAAGATTACTGGGACACAGCAATCCTAGAGGTGTATTTGTAGATGGGTGACATCATCGGCCTTGATAACGGTGGGTATAAGAAATGTATGGAGCGTGAGCAGTATAAAAGCATTACTCAGTCCTCAGGCAAACGAACACACACACACACACACACACACACACACACACACACACACACACACACACACAGCAAGTGTGGTACTAGAACACCGACCTAACTACTTTATTACACTACAGCATTATGCAGTTAGAGAAAATGCTACCAAGATTACTGGGACACAGCACTCCCAGAGGTGTATTTGTAGATGGGTGACATCATCGGCCTTGCTAACGGTGGGTATAAGAAATGTGTGGAGTGTGAGCAGTATAAAAGCATTACTCAGTCCTCAGGCAAATGGACACACACACACACAGCAAGTGTGGGACTAGAACACCGACCTAACTACTTTATTATACTACAGCATTATGCAGTTACAGAATGTGCTACCGAGATTACTGGGACACAGTCCTCCCAGAGGTGTATTTGTAGATGGGTGAGATCATCGGCCTTGCTAACGGTGAGTATAAGAAATGTATGGAGTGTGGGCATGAGGTATCTGTATGTGCATGACATAGGTGTATTAATTACTGAATGCCACAGTGTGTGTATGTAGGGCTGACTGGTCCCTGGGGTGAGGATGTATGTTACCCTACTGAACTGATATGACCCCTCCCACCATCCAGGCGATGCATTCTACTATCCGTGCTGATATCCCCGATCTTAGGCCATACTGACTACCTGTACATGTGTATTCTCTGTGGTGCATCATGTAGGTGCACAGTACTGTAATGATGATTTGCACATAGGCAGGGGTCCTTATCCCAGCAGTAGCAACTGTGTGCGAGTGTGTGTTACTTTGTCGGTGAAGCCGTGAGTGTGTGTGTGTGTGTGTGTTACAGTGTCACTGAATACATGTGTGTCAATACCTGAGTGTGTGGATGCAGTTGTGTGTTGGCATCCTGTCATGGGAACGTGTATTACTGATGCCCATTGAGGCATCACACTTCCCATTGGCCTCTACCCTTGTAATCAGCTAGACCACTCTCTTACCTCAGCACTCCATGTAACTGTACCTGTGATGTCACCCTTTATGGATGTCACGTCTGTGGCCACAGTAGCTTAATACACAGCTATCATGCTCTTGGAATGGTAGACGTGTTTGTAATGTGGGACATTCTCACTGGTATGTGGCAGCTACAAGGTACATGCTGGTATATTCATACATACCTGTGAGTAGTCCACATTGACATATGGGACACTTAACTGCAAACACTGACATCCACAGGCACATGCAAGTAGACCTGAAGAAGGACAGCAGAACATCATGACCAACATGCATTTACTGTTGTTACACAAGACACATACTGTAAACGGTATTGTACACCTGTGCTACATGGTATATCTGCTGCCTGTCAACAGTCCTCAACATTTGTAAACTACACATATCATCCTAGTCTGTTCACCCTGTGCATCAGACCATATGAGCATATCCCTGCACTGATGGTGTGGATGTCAGAGATGCGGCACAGGCATCATCATATGCACAGGGTATTAATGTTTGCCGGAGGCCTAGGCTGCACTGTTGTTACACAAGACACATACTGTTAACAGTATTGTACAACTGTACTACATGGTATATCTGCTGCCTGTCAACAGTCCTCAACATTTGTAAACTACACATATCATCCTAGTCTGTTCACCCGGTGCATCAGACCATATGAGCATGTCCCTGCACTGATGGTGTGGATGTCAGGGATGCAGCACAGGCATCATCATATGCACAGGGTGTTAATGTTTGCCAGAGGCCTAGGCTGCACCACTGGATGACATCATGTGTGTGGGTTTGGGCCTTTGATCTAATTGGGCATGTGTGGATGTTATGCATGTGTGTGTTGCGGTGCACTACATATGTGTCCAGTGTGTGCATGTATGTCTGCACACAGTTCTCCCATGTGTCTGGCCTACACAGGGGTATTATTGACAGCTGCAGACTGTATAGGTGAGGTTTGACAGTTCACGGTGTCCGGCCACAGACATGTGACCTGTGCCTGCCAGGGGTTGCATGGGCACTACCAGACAGAGGTGCAGATTGGGTACTGTCTGATGTCACTTGTCCATTGGAACTGTGTCCCTGTTGGGACCATCCTGGGTCATGTGCACATGGCCTGCTGTGTCGTGGTGTGGACAGCACAGCACCAGATGCACTGCTGCTGCTACTGCCACTATGAGAGTGGGTATGTGAGGTAGCTCGTACACGTAGACCTGACACAGGTGATGTAGCAGGCCTACGTCCACATGCCCAACAACTCACTCCTACCAGATGTTCCAACACAGACAGCTCACACTCATGGATTGTCATGCCATGGACAAGGACTCCAACCATGTCACCCAACTGTCTATCCAAAGCATCAGCAATCTGCTGTTGAGCATTTACCATTGCCTGGATGCTGTTGTTTAAAGAATGGACAGCAACCCTCTGTAGCCTTTGATCTTCTCTGTTGCACCATTCAGCACATGCCTGTGCCTCCATTACAGCCTAAAACATGTGTCTGGTGACACCAGCTGCTGCACTCTGTCGTGCAGGAGCATGTTGGCCAGAGGTCCTCCTACGAGCAGCAATGGCCACGTGCCTGTGTGGGGCACCACCAGTAGTTTGGCTGACACCATGGTGTGCAGGCACACCTTCCATAGCCCCCACACTTTCCTGTTCCAGGCTACCACGTGCCAACTATCCTTCCTCTATGGCCACTGGTGATGGGGTATGTGCAGGTATGGGATCTGTGTACAGGAATGAGGTGGATATAGATGGAATGGCAACCAATGGCACAGTTTCAGCCCCTGACAACTCTGCCTGTGTCCCAATCATACGTTCATCATCACTGCTAGAGTCTGTGGGGACACTACCATCTGATGTACCGCAGGAGGGCAATGCACCTACATCACCTGTGAGGGCAGACAAGAACTGCACATTACAATCTATACAATAGACACACACACACACGCATGTGATATGACAGAAGGCATGCAACATGCATGTGATACGGCAGACGGCATGCAGCGCAGACAATAATAGTGGTAGTTATCATACATCCCTAGGTTGCACACAACAGCATGCATGTATCATAGCAGAAGGCATGCAACTTTCACAATCATAGTAGTGGTTAGCATACATCTCTGTGTTACACCATGGTGACCAGCACAGGTTAACAGTACACCTGCCTGATGTGTGGCATATGACCTTGATAATCACATGTAGTATGACATGTGATCTGCTGACATGTGCAATGACATGCATACATGTTTAACACAGTGGAGTCCTGTCAAATATACAGTGGGGCAATGGTGCACCAATTCAGTGTTGTCTGTCCACCTACAGATATACTGCAAATTTAGCTGATGTGCATGGCCATTGCAGGGAATCATGAGGCATCTCTAGTGCTATACAGTGTGAGTTACAGACAGGGTTCATAGCCATGACTGTGTTCAGATACAATACATATATACTGTGGAATGTGACCCACTTCACTGAGGTGTATACACATTAAACCATGATGTGGAAGTTGTGACACAGGTCACTGATGGGTATACGGATGACACCTCTGCACATCTATAACCATATTGCTGCAGCCTGGCAACTATGGCCAGACATGGGGAACATGTCGGTACACCATGACCCACAAGACATCTGTGTACCACACACACACACACACACACACACACACACACACACACACACACACACACACAAACGAGGAGCTAGTATGGCATTTATGTCCAACACCAGCAACGGGAATGTATTGTATCTGTGACCTGATGTGGATACTGTACAGGTGACTGCTGTCATGTTGCAACATCCTCAAGATGTTCAACACATCTTATGTGGTGGATTGATGTTACACCTACACAAGATGTGCACAGGCCTGTAGGATGTCTAGTGTTCCACATCTACATTATGACCATTATACAAAGGCTATGGTTGAACCATGTATAGCCATTGTACAACAGGGTGTACACACGAGCACAACACATCTACTGTGTGTGTTGTCCATGTCTCTGGCCATCCTCCATGGCCATGTGCGTACATGTGTTGTCCAAATTATTGTGCTGGGCATCTATTTCACATGTCTGTGTTGTCTCATATGACATATATGCTCCACTGACAACAGGGTTATGCAGATAAAGGGTGGTATGTGGGATATGTTTTTAGGTTAGGTAGGCAGTGTAGCAGCCAGGCCAATAGATGTCATGGACATGTCAAGATAGCACATCACATTGTGTGACATACATAGCAGGGTTATGATCCACACCAGTGAAACCTGTGTTCCGGCCATAATCCAGCCCACTGTGTAGTACTGTTTGTATTCACCACATGTGTTGATCGGATCTGTTGTAAGTCCCTAAAGTGAACAGCACCTCCACCATTGTATGCACAGCTGTCAACACATCTGGCAATAAAGTTTGTGAGGATTCATGTCAGTGAGATGATTCACATAGTTTGTAAATGGTGCACATGGGTAGTCATTGCGATGCATTGCAGATCCGACCTGTATATTGTGACAGGACCATACATTATGTGTGCATGTTGTGAATGGCCACATGGCAGATAGATTTGTGCATTACGGCTCCTGATAAATAATAACACTCTCACCTGCAACAGGCTGCTGTTGCAGTGGAATGCCAGAGGTACCAAAATAGGAGTAACACAGCAGTATGAGCATAATCCACCCCTGTATAAAGGCTACAGGGAGCAATGTGCATAACACATACACCAGTACATTAGACTATACTATGGTGTATGCACATGTGTGCATACACAGAGTAGCATACTATAGTATGCGGCATGTGTGTATACATGCCTTGCATATGATGTTATATTACATATTGTACAGTGACACATGCAACTATATGGAATATAGTTGTTATAGGTGCAGTACTGACTTACCAGGCAACTCCTGGCTCAGTGGTTGAGAGACACTGACCTCCACAATATCAGCTAAGGCTTGTGGATGTGGTTCTGCAGGTGTCCCCAGGTTGGCCAGTAGCTCCTCGGTACGTGTGAGTGGGGGCTGGGTTGGTGGTCCACCACCTGTTGCACCTTGTTCCCTGGCGACTGCATTTGCACGCTGTTTCGCCCATCTAATGAGGTCTGTACAGTGTCTGCGCACCTGCTAGTATGTGCGGTTGTGGCCACCCACATCATTAACCCTCCCGCGAAGTTCCATCCACAGGGCATCCCGCTACTGTGCATCCTGTGGCACATAGCTGAATAGGATATCATGATTGTCGAGTAGGTATGGGATGAGGGCCTCATCCTTCAAGCGTGTAAAAGGGGGAAGCCTTGCACATGGCATACCTGGAAGACATAATGATGGAGACAGGTCACAGTAACTCACAGAGACATACAGAGCTACAGCTGAAAATACATGTGTTTCACATTAATTCAGTTTAAATAGTTGTATTTGCAAACCTACATGACACTGATGTGTTTGTGTCACACACATGTGACACTCAATGTTGAGTGGATATTATCACCATATTTGTGTGTGTGTCACCTGATTACATTGCTCATACTCCATGTGGTTGCTGTCTTGATGTGGGCAGGTCTGTTTGCCTGTACTGGTGTTCCTACCTATCAGCACATGGCTGGATGTGTCCACATTAATGCAGTCGACCTTGATGCAGTGTATATGTCACATATAAGGACTTACACTGCCTTAACAGACATGACCTGTGACCCTGCAGACATGCTCACATAAGGTTTTACATGTATGTGTTCTGCCATATAAATCTGCACGGCACTGTACAGTGATTCAACATCCTGCCATGTATCACCTGTGTTGCACATGTGATACACATGGGACACTGACTAGCCAGATGGTATTTGCATGGATGGACATCAACTATAACATGTACAGTCAAAGTCAACTAGTGGGCTATATGCCATGGACCATGTGTGAATCTAGGATGAAAGGTTACCTGGCAATAGCCGACAGGCGGGTCTGTGGGGCCAGGTGGAGCAGTGCCACATTACTGATCCACAAGGTTAATGATACATATACCATGTGTTACCATGTGGTCATCGCACCATGTCTGAGAGGGGAGCGATGTGCAGCTTTGACGGACAGGAATGCATAGTATAGCAGGACTATGTCAAGTGTATGGGACAAGGATCTGTCCAGTATGTGGTAGGTGGATGTCCATGAAGTATGTGTTCGAGATCAGGATGAGCACGTGTAGCATGTCCAACATCACTGGGTTGGACATGGATTTATTCAGGTATGCATCATACTACATAGTGGAGATGGGGAATGGGAAGGTTGGTGTAGGCCATCTGCACATGGCCAATACCCCTTAAAGGAAATATGTGATCTGATATGGGTCACTTGAGTGTTCTGTATGGCTGGAAAATGATCTCTATATTCATGAATGGCACCCTATCATTATTAGGGTTGCCACATATGACTACCTGACAGGTGTGGTGACGTAGCTATCACAGTAAAGACAACTGCCCAGCTGCATCCCTCACACACAAGTGCCTATTATGTTGACCGCTGTCTAGGTGGTAGTTCATGGGTACAGGGTTATTAACATAGTCAGCTATTGCTCCTAGGTCATAGTCATTCGCATACTTCAATAGGCAGATGCCTTCTGTTTGTCTGTAAGGTATGGAATACAATGAGGGGGAATAAAATTCATTAACCCTGACATACTGTAGCTGCCAATGGTGTGATGATCACGCATTATTCAGACACCTTCTGTAGTGTTGGTTCTGCCAGTAGTCCTGTTGCAAAACACTCCTGTGATATAGGAATGTACATCTAGTATACCGAGTGTAGGTGGTACACAGTATGGGTGATGATGTCCTATGACCTGGCAAGGTTATGATATGCAGTGTGACATCAACCATACTGTCATCAACATCTGTGCTGCTGACATCACTTAAGTGATCAAGGTTCATGGCCTTCCAGACCAGACTCAGCAGGGTAGTAGTAAAGTACTTCCCATTATCAGTGGTGTCTCCCCCTTTGTGGGTTGTGATACCTGTTACTGTGCGCCATTCAGTGTGTACACAACCTGATATGGAGCTATGTTTTACATGATGTGTACGTGGAGAGCATCTTGTTTTGCCATATGTGTGTGATACAACCTGTGATGTGGACATGTCCCATGCAGACTGAGTGCAGCTTCTACCTGCATAGTTGTGGGTACAGGGGCCCTGTGGTGTACATGGATATATGCTTGTGTACCTGTTGGGGGGAGGGGGCCTTGTGTTTATATTATCCAAGACCCTATCTGGATTGCTTATTCATGCTAAACACTTGTTCAGGAGTTGTAAATACTACGTAAGCTAATAATTACTATAACACTCAATCTTCCTCATTACCTACAGGTAAGGGTGAACAGGTTTTGTACATACTTTTCTCACTTGTGTAGAGTAATGTAGCTCTTGTACTTACTTTCCTCACTTATCTAGGTGAATGTAGTTCTATATTCAGGCATGTCCAAGAATCAACTGTCAGTGTTCTCATCTATTTGATGAATCTGGACATCTTGAGGCAATGTACACATTGCCTCATGTACACAGACAAGCCACTCCACCTACCACCCAACACTACAACCTGTGAGAGATGCACTCATCTAGCCAAACTGGAGGTAAAGGTCTCTCCAACCAAGCCTGACCCTGACTGTCATGTGGAGAAGGTACACAGTCGCACAACACCACACTCATCACATAAGTCTCACTGGATCTACCCCACCATTAACTGGGAAAACTACTCATGTACCAACACATTAGCTCAATGGTTTCTGGAATTCATAAACACCAATGCCCTGACTCAACATATCCACACACCCACCAGGGGCAACAATATCCTAGACCTAGTCATTACCAACATGAGTGACTGGTGCTCCACACGGGAAGCCAACTCCTCGTTGGTCTGATCAGACCATGTGCTGAACACCGTTGATATCCACATCCCGCACCTACCCTCCATTAAGGGAACCACAGTATAATATGTCTACAAGGCCAACTACATGCTTCTTAAGACAGACGTGGTGGACATCATGACACCTATGCAGATGGACAGTACTGTTACAACTGCTGAATCCTACACAAATGCACTCTATAAGCACTTACAGGAGTGCATGGCTTGTGCTATCCCAAACAGAACCAGGATGCTATACTCCTAATTAACTCAACCAATCTGGTGGTCCCCTGTCATAAACATATTGTACTACAGGAGGAAGACATTGTTGCAAACGAGAATACAATACCATGCGTGGAGGAGATCCCTGGCCAGCCTCAGTAAGAAGGTGAGATCCCTTATAAGAGCCTCCAAAGCTAGCTATGAAAACTATAATGCAACTAATACCAACAACAACCACAAAGCATTCTATAGCTATGTCACATATGTCGATGTCAACAACCAGATCTGCTCTGCGTTACAGCACAAAGGCACAAACATTACAGAAACAATTGATATTGGCAACATCCTGGCAGATCCCTCTCAAAGCTGCACACTCTAAAGGCAATATTACAGCATCCTTGGGACCGGACAATATCCCAGGCTGCATTTTACATGAACCTCAGATCGTACTGTCTCCCCACCTATGCACCATGTTCAATAATAGCCTCACATCGGGCATAGTGTCCCATGAATGGTGGACAGCAACAGTTATCCCACTCCACAAAGGTGACACCACAATGGACCACAGGACCTATTTCCCTATAGGCCTGACTATCCTGGTCTGCAAGGCTGTGGTGCACATCATGGATCACTGTCACAGAGACATTGGGTACCTCCCAACCTTTGACCCTCCCCCTGTTTGGCATTGTTAAGGCCAGACCATGCCTCCTAAACCTGGTGGACTTCTTAGAGACAGTTACCAAGGCATTAGATGAGGGTAAGGAGGTCCACACAGCCTACCTAGATCTCTCATAGGCTTTCAACACCATTCCTCCTTCTGGTATTATCAACATACCCATCCGCCTGAACATTAACCCCTACGTCTTGTGATGGTTTGCAAAGTGGCTCATGGACAGAACCCACACAGTGGGAGTTGCATTCCCTATGTCCGACTGTATACCAGTTACAACGGGCATCCCTCAGGGCTCAGTCCTAGGACCCCTCATGTTCGGTATATACTTCTCTGACATACAGACAAGCACAGGAGGGCTTTGGCTGAAAATGTTTGCAGATGACTGCAAACTGGGGGACATAATTGTTTCCCCAGCTGTTACAGACATGCTCTGGAAGGGTCGCACTGAGACGGATACCTGGTATGAATATCATGACGTCAAGCTGAATGCCTAAAAGTGCATAGTCATCCCCTTTGGATATAAGTAATTACCCACAGACTACCAAATAGGTGCTAGTCCCCCACATACAGAAAAGTTAATACGGGATCCGGGAACCCCAGTAGATAGCAATCTCTCCTTCCATACCCATAATGACAATGTGGTTAGAATATTCTTCTACATGGCCCCCCTAATCTCTAATGGGTTCGCATCCAGATCAGAGGGGCCATTGTGACTCTACACATGTCATATTAGACCCATTAAAGGATACAACACCCCATTTGGGATATACCTTACAAGACAACTGCAACAGCTTGGAAGACCACACCAGTATCAACCAAGAGGATTACTGACCTCAAACAGATGACCTATGCAGCCCAACCTACGAAACTCCAGCTCTACTCAGTTGCATCCCGCATACTCACAGGTGATCTCTGCTTGACATACAAGGCCCATGTCCAACCCTGTATTGCTGGATATGCTCCACCTAAACAGAAGCCCCTGAGAGCCACATACTCTAGGGATATACACCTAACCACAACGATGAGTAGGACATGCTGGATGGATAGAATCCTGACCCGGACACTCCCTATGCTTTGGAACATGATTCCAATGTACATCAGCAGGGCCCCTCATGAGCACTCTTCAAGGGAAACCTTGACGTGTAGATGGGAGACAGACATGTACCCCAGGGATAACTGCAGTGGCTCTGCTGGACAGAGGCACAGGGAACTATTGGCTTTGCCATTCAGAGGCACAGGGAACCAACCTATGGGGGTGGTGAAAGCTAACACATGCTAGTTAGGCTTACAGATACCCTTGGTAAGACAGCTTAGCACCTACCTTTGCACATATTACATGTCTTATATGCATGGATAGTTAAATAGCTCTTCCATTTTACTTTGCTATCATGCTGATAAACTGTCGGCTCACTAAAAGACATATGTATCCTGTTATTGTTATTGTAAAAGCCAATTGACATAACTAATGTTTGCCTAACATTACAGTAATGCTATGTAGCTTGTAATACATATCGGCCGACAATACTGTACATTACACAGTTATTGGCACAATATCCCACAATGCAAATCATACTTGCACAGTGGCCCAACCTTCCACATGTTATTCTCTGTAATACACCCATACATATGGCTACAGTTACAATATATCAACATATACTATCCCCTGTGATAGCACATACTTGTTGGATCAGCCCTGCCACTGACATCGGCTGGTGAGGAGTATTCCTGTTCAAAGCCCTTATATAGCATCCCTTGTGGTGTATGCAGTGTTTGCCTTGTGACTTACAGCAGTACACACAAGTACTACAAGCGTTACTATGCTCAACAATACATCACTACAAGATAACTGTTTCCACTATATGTACTGCGTGCACTTTAAATACTATAGAATAGTACTACATACACAGGCATACTCACTGTTATACATACCTTATTAGTAACCCGAGGTGTCGTTAACTGTTGATTCAATCCTTTTCGGTTTGTGTTTCAATGTTCTTTGTAACATTCCGCTGGTATATAAGGATGGTTTGAATGTGTGATAACACATCCTTTTCGAGTTACATATTGGTAACTTGTAGTATCCTGTCCACCAATTGCTGTTCCAAAGTAGATAACTGGATGCACATCAGCTGTGCAGCTACTCCATTAGCCAATACCATGGCAGCAGTGGTGTATAAGTAAGTACTCCTTTTGGGCATTGTCCGTTTGCCTTACTTTCAAGGGATAAGGCCTAGATGTGTTATTGCAATATATTTCAACAGCTATAATGAGACACACACAGATATATTAGCTTCATGACTCCCGTGGACTGTGTGTAATGGCTAGATGATTTAGTTCTACATGTGAGTACAGCTGTTATATTTCGGAACAGTGCTACTTATGTAGGGCTTGTTTGTACCTGATACTTCTGCAGATGTTTAAGTCTGGCAAGAATGTTTGGCCAGCTCAAGGCCGTATGGCTATGCATGAACTGTTATGTGGTGTACAGTATGCTCACCAGACATCCTTGATTTGGTGTACAAGTGTAGCATACTGTGCTGTTACTCACTAATTGCAAACACATCCCGGTGTACGCACAACACTCTGAAATGGGATTAGTGCAAACAAACCCTATTACATCAGCAGCTGTTCCATTGTATAACAGCAGCTATTTCACATAGGACCATGTTAGTGTGTCTCTGACAAGGTATGTTAAGGCTTCTGCAGATGTCGTACAGTGTGTGAATGATTTGTGATGTTATTACAGTTTGTATTGTAATATGTTTGGGTGTGGGGGTGATGTTGGTGGGTGTGCCTAGCAGATGCAGGAGTGTAGGAACTGCTATTATACATAATCGCTATGTGCGTGAGGGTTCCTTCCCTATTTGAACACCTATCCTTTTGTGAACTACTACAATGGGAATTGCAGGCTGATTCATTAAGGCACTGTTATGTGGTTCCTGTATAGCATACAGGTGATGTTAGTCCTTGAATCCCTTCGGTAATACATCTGAATGTAATAACATGTTGCTACATGACAGCTGTGTATTTCTGTCATAAGTATTTGCAGTCATCCAAGTTGTGTTGGTGACTGACCCTCTTTGCTAGGGTTGCCACATTTTCATATGGCCATAGTGGGACCTTTTTGGGACACACATCTGATTTTACAGGCCGACACAAATCCACAGTCAGTACAAGGGATATAACTTTCCTTTCTTGCCTAATTACAAGCCTATTCTTGTAGTAGTTTAGTTGCTTATGCTGTTCCCTGTAACATGTAGGTATTTTAGATACAGAAATAACTATTGCATGTAACTATTACAGTACATATGGGACATAATTATGTCCTACAATCCCAGGACATTTTCCACGTTTAATATATTCGGTCAGGACACAACCGCCCAAAGAGCAAAGTGGGGCAGGTGGTAACACTATCATTGGCTCATGTCCATAGCACATATTTTAATAGCGTATAGGCATATACTCTCTATATCCTTTATTCATAAAGGTTGGTACTGGCGGAATCTGTGATTGCTATGGTCTATGTTATACACATATATGAACACTTCAACCGCTGTATACAGGAGACCTACGGAATCCCAAAACCACAATGTTCCGATGCACACAGTACCGGGACCAGACTCCCATACTCCACATTACCGACATCGACAGTAACTCGCGAAGGTAACACGAACATGGAACACACACACATGCACACACAGACACACTGCTACCCAACACATCCAAACAGACCATCCTACACTACGTATGAGCAGGTGGTCAAGCCCCCCTACACCCCCCATGTAGGTGTCTGCGCCCCCCACACCACCCCCTACTTTAATATTCTACATCCTAGGTCATGCAGACAGACACACAAAGCTAACCCACAACCACACATTACAGTCCCCCAAGAACACACACCACACACAGAACATACACTTACACACACTACAGCCCTAAGTAGCACACGTACACACAGTAACCTACCCAAACCGCAACACCAGAAGCACTGACTAACTGTCCATTAACATCGTGAGATTACACCTCGCACATCTTGTGTTTCGGTACTGTGTTCTTTCGGACCTTAAGCCTCGGGATTACGCATGTCGGTATGTAAAACAGTCGGTATGTGGTAGGTATCCCATTTATATGTACCTCCATGGTTATGTAGATGTTGTTAACCTATCTATATATCTACGTATATATGTATATCCCCATATATCGACATCTCTCTCTCTCTCCCTCTCTCCCTCTATATATATATATATATATATATATATATATATATGATGATGTGTATATAGATATAGATATAGATATATATATATATATATATATATATATATATATATATATATATACACATATATATACATATATATATATATATATATATATATATATATATATATATATATATATATATAAACATACACCTTTCATTGGGTACATGCCACTTTGTCCTATTTCAACACATTCCTACCATTTGTGTTTTATCCTGTCAGTATACATGACTACCATTGGTGCATCTCAGGTAGCTTAGTGGTATGTTATTGTGATGAATGTGTACATGGTTGCGTGTTCTAATCCTGGCAGTGATATCTTACCTCTTAGAGCAGGTACTGGTAGTGCAAGGGTGATTAATGCACATTTCAGTGATTGTGTGTTCCACATGTTTATTATTCTGCGGAGATCTACCTATATATACAAGCTGTGTTTAAGGTATACTATGTAACATGTACACATCTGTGAAGATTCCTTTCAGGGATACTCCCCATTATTTGGAACTACATCACTGATTACATTATACAAAACCCCTCACTGACACTCAGGGGAATCCTTGCAGAGTGGGTGTTGAACAGTAGCTACACCCCAGAGATCCCGCAAGTGGCTCTGCTCCACAGAGGGACAGTTAGTTGATCGATGGGGTGGCGACAGCAGACACATTTTGCCTATGCTTATGAGTGGCCTTGGCAGTTGGGCATGTATCTACCTATGTATCTATGAACCTGTACGTACAATATGGACACATGCTGATAGCTTAATTTACTGTTCAGGTATTGACTTACCTTGTGCCAGTGGTGGTTGTGTGTACAATAGTTGAGGGCTACCTATGTAGGATGCACACAGTAGACCACCTATACATGACAATTTACAGGTGGTAGTGTGTGTGTGCCATCCATGTTTGCTGTGTGTGCAGGTGGAGAAGGGTGTCAGTCCATGAGTGCCTACACTGTCAGTGTGTGTGCTATATGTTCCCTCTTTGCCAAGGCATGGGCATACTGGGCATGCCTCTGTCTGCCTACTGGGGCTAGCACAAGGTGTTCATGGTCTGAGTCCCCCTGTGCCTGTGGGTTCCTTGACAATGGTGGGGGCCTGTGAGGGCCTTCACCATTCTGTCCCTGCTGCAGCTGTTTCTGCAGGATCATATTGTGTAGCAAGGCACATACTATGAAGATGTGGGCACATGTTCCTGGAGAGTACTGCAAGGCTCCACTAGATATGTCCAAGCAATGGAACCGTGATTTCAGCATCCCAAACACACACTCTATGATGATTCTGGTTTCTGTGTGTGCCTCATTATGGTGTTCTTGCATGGCTGTGTGTGCATTTCTGATGGGAGTCATCATCCACGGTTCCAGTGCATAGCCAGCATCCCCCACCAGGTGGCCATATGGGATGACCCCTGGCAAATAACTGATACAGCTGTGAGGCATGCCAGATGTGGAAGTCGTGATAGCTTCCAGGGTTGCCAGCACACACATCCATGATAATGCCCTGGGCACTGCACATGATCTGGCAGTTGATGGAGGGGAATCCCTTGCGGTTTATGTAGTGCCTACCCTGCTCACTGGATGGTGACTTGATGTGTATGTGTGTGCAGTCTATTGCACCTAGTACCTCCGAGTAGTCTGCCACATGATGGAAGAGGTGCATATTGCTGGCCAACTCCTCCTGCGTTTGGGGGAAGTATATGTGCTCATTGGCATGTGGTAACATGGCATCCAGAAACTGGTGGAGTACCCTGGATGCTGATGCCTGTGAGATCCCCATGATATCCCCAGTTGGCCTTTGGAAGCTACCTGTGGCTAGTATTCTCAAGCTTACACATACCTTCGTGTCCACTGGGATGGGTTCCCCTCTGTTACTTCTGGCTCTGATGCGTGGCCGTCACAGCACAACAAGTTGCTGTATGATGTCCCTGTTCACCCTGTAACACTCTACTATCTCCAGATCATGTAGCCCCCTGGTAGGTTACCCTGGGTCTGAACACTTGTCTCCTCCTCCGGTGCCTGCGATGGTTGTCAGCATCATCCTCCACACCACCGTCAGTCTCCAACACATGCTGGTGAATCAAATCTGTATACACCAATGGTGCAGAGTGTCTGGGAATACACAAGTGTGTGTGTGGGGCTTTCACACCATATACTATTGTGCAATGGATGATGCTGGTGTGATTGGGTGTGTTTGTGCTATTCCAGCTGCAGGGTATCTTAATTATTGGTTTTACAGCAGGTACTGCTATTGTGGGGCCTTTGGTGTTGACTTATGCTTGTCTGCCGTGATTCATCTATTACCCTTTACTTCTATTTTCAACCCGATTTACCTCCCATTGTCAGGCATGCATCCAGCTGCCGCCTTTCTTGTTTTGTGCTTCCACAACCCAGGATTGTGTTGGGAAATGTGTTATGTAGCTGATCTACTGCAAGTTTGCTTTGTTCTGCTGTGACAGTTCTCTTTTCTTTGCTGTACTGCACCTCCCCTTTCCTGTTCTGCAGGTAGCTGCTAGCAGCCTTGTTGCTATGGTCCACTGTGAGTTTCTAGGTGTTAATTATTCATTTGCAGTCCAATTACCATGCTGCAGCATTTCCTTATTGTCTTCCCGTATCCTTCCTGTTTCAGCTGTGGTGCATGGCGCGCACAGCCATTTACCGGGTTTCATGCGCATTTTCATCCACGTTCACATGAACTTTCGGTTACCTTGTGTGCTCTCAGCTAAGCAAAGCTATGGCTACTTCCACACCGCTATCCTGCGGCTTTGCTTAGCAACACGCAACATGGATTAGCAATGATCCAATGTGCTTACAGCTACGGTGGCGCGCCCCTCTCTTGATGTCATGTTTACCTCCAGGCCACTTCACAGTGTTGTAACGCTACGCCGTGTGGTACATCCTTACACTGGCGGGGCGTTTGCGATTCAGTATTACTTGACTCATTTGCATGGCATTGACTTCTAATTCCTAGTTACCACACGGAACACTGTCACAGACCCTTAGCAACCCTTGCGCCATGGTTGTGGTGTAGCATGCGTACCATTGACTATTATGGGGATATCATAAATTGCGTTACATTACAGTTTTATGACATCTAAATATATTTTCCTTGTGATCCCATTTGCACACCAATGCACTGCGGTTTTACTTTGCGTTGGTGTGGCCATGGCATTAAATGTTATTTTTTATATGTTGTGCATGTTGTTTTATGCCATTGGCTATATATTTAGCCATTGGCATATATTAACATTATAATACGTAAGTTTGGTCCGTTTTCATGGCTCCGATTTTATGTTTGACAAAATGTAAACCGTTTTTTTTGGTTTACATTCTACATGCTTATGCTATGCCTGCACAACTTCATGAATCGCTATATACCTTCATTTGCATGCTACACTGCTGCGCATGTGGTAATTAGCATACATGCATCGGGAGCTGCGCAGCTCTGGTGTATGCTGGTAGTGCATGTGGAAACAGCTCTTACCTGAATCGCTCAACGGCCATATTTGGCGCTAGACTGCCGATACTACTCCGGCGCATGGTGCAAGCTTCATGAATCCCGGGGAATATGTATTTTTTCGTGTGCTCTAGAGACTGTCATATGCAAGTGACATATATAATGTAGCATATATAGAGCAGATAGCTTATGGATTCAGATTGTTAAATTAATTTATGCTTACTAATCAGGCAGTTTCATTTAAGTTCACAAGTAATTTGGGGACATTTCAGTTGAGTTTCCAGGAATGTGTAGTCTAATGTGAGTAATTGAGTCCGCTTTTCCTCATAAACATGTGTCACAATTCATTAAACAAAGCAGAGTCTAACATCTGTCTAACTAATAATCATTATAAAGACAAATAATAGTAATGTCCTAGCTCTTCAAACTTTCTGATATCGCAAAATGTTGACAGTAAGCTATTTTAACTGGAAGACTAAAACATTTCAATACTTCCTTGTGAATATACATTTTATTTATACTGTAGTGTCAAGAACTGTCTTTGAAATCTATGCATTACTTCAATTCTTTCAAGTCATTCATTTTACAGTTCAGATTATAGTTTGTCAAAATGTCAATAGCATTTCAAGGGCGCATTTAATATTTAAACTGATATTGTAAATGAATAGCTATCAGTTGCCAAGAGAATTTGTACAGTGTGTGAGGTAACTGCAAAGATAGCATGTTGCAAAAAGTAATATGTATCTTTTCATGTGCTTTAGAGTCTGTCAATTTCAAGTAACATATACAATGTAACTTTTGCAATGCAGATAGCTTGTAGAATCAGCATGTTAAACTGAGTAATACTTTTTAATCAAGCAGCTACATTTAAGTGCACATGTAGTTTGGGAACATTTCAGTTGTGTTTCCAGGAATATGTAATCCTATGAGGATAAATCATAAAATATTTACAAATAGTCCTATTATGTATTTATTTTACCTTGCTTATGTTGTTTTTCATTTTTAATAACTAAACAACATTACTTTTTCGTATTATTTGTTGTCTGTGAGGCTAAATGCACTTTTGCAAGTTCACAGTGTCCTTAGAAACTGCAGCAATTGTTTACTGTTGCTATGGCAACGCAAACAGAATGTGAAGAAAGCTTCACATCTGATGTTGTAAATCTTTGTTCTTTCATTACAGTTAGGACCTCGGTTCCACCCTTGGAACAGATACGGCAGTTTTAGCTAAGACCTACCCATAATCCTAGTTACTCCAGATCTCATTTGCCGTGCTCCTAGTCAGAAGTGCTAGCCATCTCTCTCAAAGCTAAGTAGAAAATTGTTAATTTTAAGACAGTTTCTCTTCAAAATTATTTAATTTTTAGTCAAGTTAGCCTTTTCTTACTGTCGCCTATAACCTAAGCCTATTTCCTACCCTTTTCCGTGGTAATTTAATTTTTTACCTTTATTGGTACTGTCCCTCTCTCGTATATTTGGCAGGCCTTTCCTTTCTACTAGTTGTATTTTTTAAAATAACATCACTGGTATTTTCTCCCTTATTTTTTCTATAGGATAGCCTTGTTGCCTTACTAAAAAGACTTTCGGCTTTTCCCGGTTAGGGGTTGCCACAGCGGAACTCCAGTCTGCTCATGATTGGCAGTGGACTTTTATAGTGCCGAGTTGCCAGCTTGACCCGCAACCTTCAATGAAGGCACACCCATTCACGCTCACACATACCTGCATGTCTTTAATGTCACTCAACCATGGGGAGGACATGCAGATTCCACACAGACGGTGCTCCAGCCGAGAATCAAATGGGAGAACCTCTTGCTGTGAGGCGACAATGCTAACCACTGCACCATGTTGCCTTACTATGTCAGACAAAGCTAAGCTGGGATTTAAACAGTGTGACAAGTGTGGACGTAAGATGCCTAACTCAGATACACATGTTTGTTGTGTCTACTGTTTGAGAGTGGATCATATTAGAGCTGACTGTGACTTTTGTGTTAGTTTTAGTAATTGTACATTAGCAGAATGTAATAATAAACTTATCTTAAAGGGTTTACTCAAGACACCTTTTTCGGAGGCTCTATCTGGGTCAGAGGTCTCACCCCCTCCAAAGACCAAAAAACATAAGGAAAAATGGATTACTTAAGGCACTTTTTTCAGAGGCTCTATCTGGGTCGGAGGTCTCACCCCCTCCAAAGACCATAAAACATAAGGAAAAACGGATTACTCAAGGCACCTTTTTTTTTAGAGGCACTTTTTTCGGAGGGTCTATCTGGGTCGGAGGTCTCACCCCCTCAAAAGACCATAAAATATAAGGAAAAATGGATTACTCAAGGCACCTTTTTTTCAGAGGCTCTATCGAGGTCAGAGGTCTCACCCCCTCCAAAAACCAAAGAAAATAAGGACAAATGGATTACTCAAGACTCCTTTTTCAGAGGCTCTATCTGGGTCGAAGGTCTCACCCCCTCCAAAGACCATAAAACATAAGGAAAAATGGATTACTCAAGGCACCTTGTTTATGGAGGCTCTATCTGGGTCGGAGGTCTCAACCCCTCCAAAGACCAAAAAACATAAGGACAAATGGATTACTCAAGGCAACTTTTTCAGAGGCTCTATCTGGGTCGGAGGTCTCATCCCCCTCCAAAGACCAAAAAAAAAGGAAAAATGGATTACTCAAGGCACCCTTTTCGGAGGCTATATCTGGGTCGGAGGTCTCTCCCCTCCAAAGACCAAAAAACATGAGGACAAACAGAGTCACTTGGTTCCTGCATCTCCATCAGTTATGGGACCGAGTCGGCTCTGTGCTTCCTCGGCGCAGACCTCTTTTCAGCACCAGGCTTTGTGTCTTCTCCCTCTGTGCCGTCTATGATATTCACCCCTATTTTGGCTCCGACCTCGATGCCACTGACTTTGGTGCCATCCTTGGATCTGACATTGGCTCCGATGACTGTACCTGCTTCAGCACCATCCCCAGCCATGGTGTCGACAGTTTCTTCAGCTCCATCAGCTCCAAAACTTGAATATCTGCCAAGGACAAGATACCTCCAGTGCATACTGTCTTGGTCCCGACAGCAATGTTTTCCCTGTCAGCACCATCCACCCTTGCTGCATCAGCTCCAGTGGAACCGATGCTCTTCCGAAGCAGTGCTTGGACCATCCATACTGTGGTATCCAGCCCAGCACCTATTTTCTCGCTGGTGCCATCTATGTCCATGCCTCCGATGGCTTCCAGTTCTCTTGCTCCTCTCCCAACCCTCTATTTCGGGGCCCCAGGCATGGGAGTCACAAGAACTTTCTTTGACGGGAAGCCCTTCTCCAGAGTCCTCCTCAGAAGATCCCACTGGGGAGCCACCCCCGGAAGAAACGGTGCAAGAGGAAGCACCTTGTTTCACCAGAGGAATCTATCACCAAAGACACTGATTGTGATGAGGGGGAAGGGTCCCCATGGTCTTCCCCAGATGACATCTGACTCAGAGACATTCTCAAAATCTTCAAGCAGCGGGGAGACTGGAAGTCCTATAACCCTTCTTCTGAGGAATCGGTGTTCCTGCAGGCCTTCCGTGCCTAGCCATCTACTTCCTGGGTGAACCCACTGGCAGATGACCTTGTTAAACTCATTGTGCAGCATGCCTGGAAGGCCCTGGACAACGTAGAACCTGTCCCTCGGAGGCCAGAAAAAAATTTTATCTACACCTGAAGACCAGCCCCACTGGTCCTAGCAGTTGACAGTTGATTCTATGGTCGTGGTGGCGGCCACCAAGAGGGAACTGGAAGAAGATAGTTCCACCATCCATCCTCCAAACAGAGTTGCGTACCATGGACAGACTAGGGAAATGGACCTATGATTTAGCGACATTCACCATTCAGCCACTGAACTATCTGGCACACTTTACTCATCTCCAAAGAGACCTAATTTCCGAAATGTCTTCCTCTTTGGTGGGGTACTGTCTGATGAGGTGCGTGATACTGTCACCTCACAGCTAGCTACCCTTGAATCCATCTTGTACCCCTTGATGTGTTAGCTATCTCACTCCACTGAGGGGGCAGCTTGGGCTGCCGCTTTAGGCATTGTCATGAGATGTAATGCTTGGATGCAGTTATGTGACTTTGCAAACCCCTTTAAATCGTCCTTTGTCAATGCACCTGTCATCAAATTGGCACTTTTTAGACCAAAGTATGGTACACACTTACACATAGTGAAAAAGATGGAAAGACCTTGTCTGCTGTGGGCATACACCTTTCCAACCCCCAGAGGTGTTACTCCAGGAACCAGAAGGGAGGAAAAATGTGGTTCAAGAAATCCCAAGGACCTTTTCATGACACTTGTGGTGAACAGTCCCCCCAGGGCAGAGGGGGCAACTCATATGGAAGACGTCCCTTTTGGGGTAGAGGGGGTCCACATAACCAGGGTGCTAGAGATTCTTTCTCCGGCATAATCTACCAGCGCTCTTGAGCAGCAGCCCGACTGCTTCCCTCTGGAAGCTGTCGGGGGTCATTTTTCTCTGCATCTACCAGCCTGACATCTTATTACTACTGATGTTTGGATGTAGAGGATAATATCCAGAGGCTACCAAATACCTTTCGACTTAACTCCCAGACCCATCAAAAGAACCCCCGATGTACCATCCAATCAAAGGGAATTAGCAGCTTTAGAGATAGAAAAGCTGCTAAGGAAAAGAGTAATCCAACCAGTCCCACCAGACCAGACAGGATCTAGGTTTTACTCGAGGTCCTCTTTTAGTGCCATAAATGACAGAGGACTAGAAACCAATCCTGGATCTCAGCCTATT
Organism: Protopterus annectens; assembly: GCF_019279795.1. Taxonomy (NCBI): domain Eukaryota; kingdom Metazoa; phylum Chordata; order Ceratodontiformes; family Protopteridae; genus Protopterus; species Protopterus annectens. Next base: position 1,396,110,945 of record NC_056725.1, read on the forward strand.
GAACAAATTTATCAACCTCAAAAATTCCGGATGGTCACGATACAGTCCATTCTTCACTTCCTAGGGAGGGATAACTGGATGTGCTCTATAGACCTCCAGGACACGTACTACCACATAAAGATGGATCATCGCTCCTGGAGGTTTCTCCACCTCCTGCTGGGATCCAATCACTACCAGCTCAGGGCACTGCCATTCGGTCTCTCAAAAGCCCCCCAAGTGTTCACCAAATGTATGGCAGTTGTGGTAGCTCATCTTCAACTACAAGGATTCCCGATGTTTCCCTATCTAGATGATTGGCTTCTTACCGCTCCGACCAGGAATCTTCTAGTCTGCAGCCTCTCTTACACTCAAGCTCTCACTCTCCCCTTGGGGATTACAATCTACAAAGACAAATCTCAAATGTCTCCAACAAAGACACTGGAATTTATTGGACTGGTTTTCGACACAACATCCTGTCAAGCTTCTCTCCCCCTCACAGGCTTGTGAAAATAAGACACAAAATCCAAGACCTTCTTCCTCAGACCTATGTACCAGCACATCTTGTACTGCAACTCTTGGGCTCCATGGCAGCTGCCATTATGTTAGTACCACTGGAGAGACTGCACATGAGAATCCTGCAGTGGCTCTTTTCTGCACAATGGTCACTGCTAACTCACCCACTCAACCACATGATACACCTTACAAACCTTTGCAAGGAAGAAATGCTATGGTGGATGAAGCCACAAACAAATCTTTGGTGTCAACCTTTCAGTCTTCCCCAGCCCACGGCCACAGTGACCACAGATGCTTCACTGTTAAGGTGGGGGGCATTTCCAGGGAAAGACTGTCCAAGGCACCTGGTCTCCCTTGGAGGCCAACTTGCACATAAATGTCCTCGAACTGAGGGCAGTTCTGTTAGCATTGCAAGCATTCCATGCATCCCTTCCTTTGGGGACCATTGCAATTCAGTCAGACAACATGTCAGTTGTCAGGTATATCAACAAGCAAGGCGGAACCAGGTCTTGCCCCCTGTGTTGGGAAGCCATGAGGATTTGGCACTGGGCTATAGTTTCCAGCCGCTTTCTTATAGCAATGCACATTCCTGGGAGCTCCAACCTTATCGCAGACAATCTGAGCAGGAATATCCTGATGCCTCCCGAGTGGTCCCTCAACCCTGTAACAGCAGATTGGATCTCCCAGCGCTGGGGCAAACCTGTTTGCTTCCCCTCTAAACTACAAATGTAGAAGCTATTTTGCCCTGATCCCCCCTCAGGGGGAACCACCGAGGGATGTTCTAATGCATGATTGGCCCTCAGATCTTTTGTATGCCTTTCTCCCATTTCTCCCTCATCCCAAAATTTCTCCAGAAAGCTCAGAGGTTGAGAAGCAAAGTAATCCTCATTTTCCCCTACTGGCCACATCAAGTCTGGTTCCCATTTCTATGGCCTCATCTAATTCACAGCCCGTGGATTCTGGATCATTCCCAGGACCTGCTATCTCATCCTCAGGGACTGATTCATCTGAACCCGCACAGTCTCAAGCTCACAGCTTGGTTCCTCCACTTCCAATGATTGCCAGGCTTCCTGACATCCCATCTCCTGTTAGTGAAATTCTTCTGGCCTCACATAAACCTTCCACTAGAAAAGTTTATTCTAGTAAATGGACTAGGTTCTCTATTTGGGCCAAAGACCAGAACTTAGACCCTTTCTCTATGCCTATTCAAAATTTCCTACAATACCTGGCTACTCTTTTACATGCAGGAGCCTCAGCTTCAATGATCACTGTACATTTAGCAGCTATCACCAGTTTTCATAATGGTCTTGATAAGTCTTCAATTATGTCACACCACCTATGCAAGACCTTTTTGAAGCAAGTATTACATGTTAAACCTCCGGTCAAGCCTCCCTTAGAACCTTGGGACTTGACTCCGGTGCTTCAGTCTCTCACAGTTTCTCCCTTCGAACCCTTTGAAAGCAAAGTAGTGCAAAAATACAGGAATTCCCCCAGATGGTAAGGGAACCCTTACCAGGTTTTGGTTTAAATGGCAATTTGCCTAAAATTCAGTACACTATGAATGGTTTTCATATTTTCAACTATACAGATAAGGAAATTACGCCGGAATATTTTTCTCTCTTTTCTAAAGGGTTCAAATTCGTACCAACTAAAATTCCAGATATAGCTGATACACTAGTAGAATTGCAATTATACTTAAGGAAACTCAATTTAAAATTAATACATGCTAGGAGTGAAAAGCATGACAAGCATGAAACCAATCAAACAGGGACAAGTCTTAAGAAGAATAGCACTTTTAACCCTCCTTTACATCCCCTGATTAGTACATTTGAGAAAGTTATCAGGGATGATATATATAAAATTTGGGGCAAACATAAAAAAACATTTCATAATCTTAATCACACAGAAAGGACTTTGCTTACAAATTTGAGGAATGACAGAAGTATTCTTATCATGGTTCCAGACAAAGGTGGAGGGATTGTATTGTACAACAGTATTGATTATACCAACATTATGCAAAATATACTGTTTAATGAAAACAGCTACTCCACATGTTCTAGAAATGAAATACATATAGCCTATCAAAGAATAGACAGTTTTTTGTATGAATACCTAATGGACCAAAGAATTACAAAGGCTGAATATGAATTTTTAACAAACTTGTACCCTAAAATTCCGGCCATTTTTGGTATTCCTAAAATACATAAGAGTATGGAGAACCCACCCTTTAGACCCATAGTGGTGGCAGCAGGGTCCAAGACACACAATTTATCTGTGAATGTGGACAGAAAGATCAAGCACATGGTTAATAGTTGTCCACACTTGGTTAAAGACTCCTGGGATTTTTTAGGACAGCTTAAGGACAGCTTGTGGCATGCTGATTTACACCTCTTGACCATAGATGTAATTGACCTCTTTACTTGTATTCCAAAGCATGAAGGTTTAATTTTTTTTGAGGAAACCTTGTATAGTTTGTCTAATTTAAACAATGATGAGGTCAAGTTAGTTTGTGAAATAATGGAAATTATTCTAGACAACAATTTCATCTTTTTTGAGGACGAATATTACCAACAAGTCAAAGGTGTAGCAATGGGAGCAGCCTGCGCACCCACTTATTCTAATGTGGTACTATTAGGTTGGGAAAGGGAATATTTGTTTAAGAGCAATTTCTATGAGAACATATCTTTTTACTGCCGTTTTTTGGATGATATTTTTATTTTATGGAAAGGAAGTGTGGAGAGTATTCCATTATTTATACAGTATTTGAATCAAACTACACAATTTTTAAAGTTCACTTTCCATCATGATTTTCATGAAATTAACTACCTGGATATTAAAATTATTAAGGGTAAAGAAAAATTTATATCCAGGATTTTTCGTAAAAAAACGTTTTGTAACAACTATTTACACTACAACAGCTATCATCCCTTATCTCAGAAAAAGAGTATAATAAAGGGACAAGCTGTTAGAGTTGCTAGGATGACCTCATTGTACGAAGATGTTTTGAGTGAATTTGATCTCCTCAGAAGTATGTTTTTGGACAGGGGTTACCCTGCAAGTTTGGTTAACAGTACCTTAAAAGAAGTATTGGGAGAGTGGGGGAAAAATATTTACCCCTTCTTGGTAAAGGTCTGAACAAAAACAACCTTACAAATCATGAAGTAGTAAGTGGAACAGTGAACAATATTAATTTTGAACAAACTTGTATTATACAGTACAGTCCTATAAGTCAACAACTAAAAGGAGTTATACAAAAGAATTGGAGCATTTTTAAAGTGGATCATGAAGTATTTAAAGTGGTGGGGGATGAACCATTTTTCACTACAAAAATTGCACCTAACATTAAAAGAATTTTAGAGAGAGGACAACATATGCCTAATAAAAATGAGGTCAAAACTGGTACTAAGCCATGTGGTAGATGTAAATATTGTAGTTACATTCTACAAGATCATGAGATCAGTTTAGAAAACAACATTAAAAGTGTAGTCTATTTTAGGAGGGGCAACTGCTATTCTAACAGGCTAGTGTATTTGGCTAAGTGTAACACTTGCAATTCATACTACATTGGGAAAACAGAAAGATCCCTTAAGACTAGAATATATGAACACCTGCACGACATTAAAAATAAAAAAGAGACAAACGCACTGTATAAACATAGTACCATTTGTGAAAATCACAAGGGCTATGGATTTGCAATCCTTGATCAAATAAATTTGGAGGCTAGGGGAGGGGATTGGCAGAACGTATTATACAAAAAGGAGCTTATGTGGCAACTAAGGTTGCCGTAAACCTTCCACCTGGCTTAAATGATCATTTGAGTATCTATTCTATTTTAAAAGAAAAAGCAGAAACCATTTAACGGTTTTGTTTTATTTCAGTATATTTTTGTACATAAAAGTTATTTGACCATTGTTAACGTTTACCAGGAAAGGTTTATACATGATATTAGTTTGAGGTTTGAATTTTATAATGTTTGTGAAACACTTTTTTAGTTTAATGTTTTTTAAAAAACACTTTTTATATACACTATTCCTTTAAGACTTCTTTTGTTCAATTAGATTGATGAAATCATTGATAGGCATTTATTAAATTAATTGATGTCTAATGGTATATAAAAGGTCCTTTTGAGGTGTACTAATTAATTCTGATGAAGTCAAACTATATTGACGAAAGCACTTAACTTTTTACGTTTTATAGTGGAAATAAAGAGGTGCTTTGGACTCGCAACTTTAGTGCACTCCTTTTTGTTGTATATATTTTAGAGGTGCCTTCCTCCAAGTAGATCTTAAAATCAGTTCCTTGTCCAAATATGAAAGAAATTTGATAATTATTGACCTAGGAGGAGAGTTTGAGTTAGTGGCAGGTTTCCCAAGAGCTCTGTATACCCTTTCAATGCCAAAGGAAAGTCTTTCTTTTAAATTTAAAAAGTCAGGGATCCAGCTTGATAAAAAGGAAATAATATCCTCACCTTCTGTGTTTTCAGGTAATCCGAAAATCCTGATGTTATTTCTCCTCTCCCTATTTTCCAAGTCATCTACTTTATTAACCAACCAAGTGTTTTGTTTAAGAAATAATTCTTTCTGTGTTTCCTTTTCCTTAAGTCTGCTTTCTAAGTCACTTAGAGAAACCTCTATTCCTGTTATCCTTGTCTGGTGTTGTAGCATTTGCTTGAGGGTGTCAGCCTGTTTTTGACTGCTTGTCTTAAGATTTTCTAGGTTCTCTTTAAAATCATCCATCTTCAAAGACAACTCCTGCAGGATAGATGTCATCTGTTATAGTTCCTTCTTTAAGGCAGCATCCTGGTGAGAACTCCTTGAGTTGCTCATTTTAACAAGTGAATATATCTCCAAGCTTTTTGACAGGAAATTATTTGTAAAACTTCACCAAAGTTTCTAATTATGTAAATTATTCCTTTATCTATAAGATTTTATACTTTGAAGCAAAAAAAAAAATATTTGTTTCCTGTTTTATTTAACTAGTTATATGGAGCTCTAAAAAACTGCTGCTTTCAGTTAGCCATTCAGGCTCCACCTTGTCCAAATCATAAAACCTGACACTATCATTTAAAATCTAAGGACAACAGTGAACAACAATTTCAACTTTGACCAGTATCTAACAAAGTCAGCTAATATCTTACTTTCTCTCTAATTTTACAGGGCATGTCTAGTCACCATACAGAGGTCACTGTACCACCTTGTACTTCACTGATTCCAACCATTTATTGAGCAGATTATAACCTTCAATCTCCCCCAAAGAATGTGAAAAGGTATGACTCCAGTCTTAAAAAATCATAGCGATAGAAAACTTTAACTATTCAGAATTATTCCAGAAACTGCTTTTACATTCTTGGTCTTGTTGGCTACTAAACGGTAACATCTGTCTAGTCTGTAAAGCAATGTTTGATCTGGTTCTGTTTGGAGAGCTAACATCAGACCAGGGAACCTATTACTTAAAATAAATATCAGTAATACAAAAAATGTGAAATACGTTACATTAACACATTACACAATTATTCAATAAGCTTTACCTTTAATCAGAAGTCAGTCTTGCTTTTGTTCACAATAATCTCGACAGGTATATAAGAAGCAGAATTCTTGAAGATAAGCTTGTCACAAACTTAACAAATGAACCTATGAAGTGTACTCACTTGGACATAATTTCAAAGTTCTTTAGATAGGTTAGGTGGACTCTGTAAACAAAATCTCTACTCCAACCATTCTATTGAGTCAGCAAACAGAAAAGTTCACCTGTCTAGGATCTCTGCAAAACTCAAATATTCCAAAGGGTTTGCAAAATCTTTCAAAAATACAGACTGGCAAAGGTGTTATGATAAATTCCTCAACACTTTTAAACAATAAGATGCACAAATGTTAAAAAAATATTTTATCTGACTAAAAAAAAAAAAAAACAATGAACTAGTTCAGCCGTCAGCTGTAGAAAATAGGCACAATATATATTTTTGTAAATTCCAGTTTTATTAGTGTCACAGCACTACAGCAGTACATTAAACACTTCCCATATTTTTAGAAATTGTCTTTTGTATAAAAAGTTATTATTGGTCTTTTATATAAAAAGCTATTAAAATTAAAATCTTGACTTTTTATATTTCCATCCAGAAAAAAGAGAGAACAGCATTTCACTGGAAGAAGCATATTGTTAATAAGTTAGTTGTGCACTGTAATATTTTACAGAGCTCTGACTGCATACATACACACACACACACACACACACACACACATATATATATATATATATATATATATATATATATATATATATATATATATATATATATAAAACTTTTTTTTTCTTTTCACACAATTTGCCAGCTGCTGCCTGTCAACTATAATCCCCTCCCATTCAGCTGGCCCATTTATTCTCAGTCATTGGGATGAGGGTTGACTGGGAGAACCCATCATTAGGAGAACAAAATTAGGGTGGTTCAAGGGGATTTATGCTTTGGCTCTAGCTTCTTCCCCACAGACATCCAGCTTGCTGAGCCAAAAAAGGATAAGAAATTGGCTGCAGCTGATGGTCGTCCCTCAATTTCATGCAGAATGCTGCCCGCAAGCATCCCAAACTCCTCTGCTCAAGCTTGGGAAATGGTTTCCCTGGTCTCCACCAATGAAATCACACTTCCTTATGTGCATCTGAGTGCCCAGTACCCTCCCCATCCCACTCCAGGAGAGGGAATCATACCCTGTACTACAGGGACTACAGCTCATAGCCTGAATCCTCTGTGACAGCTGCCAGATAACATTATTATTATCACCATCCTCATTATCATCAACAGCTCCCTGTTCCCATTTTTATATGGGGTTGGGGTGTCATATCAACATTAGTCAATGTGACCAAATTACCCAGAGCTGATTTCAGCTAAAACATGGAAAGAGCAAATACCATTAAAATAAAACAAATGTAGGTATGAAATTATGAAATGTAGAACTCCAGACATAAGAATACTGTTTTGGCTGGAAAAATACATTATCTGAGAAAAAAGATGTAACAATCTACACAAGAAAGTTCTGACTCACACAGGGATTTTTTTTTTTGCACCAGAGATAAATAAGTTCACTCTATCTACTTTCCAACATCAGTGTTTTATTTTTAATTAGCGGTCTCAAAGATGTGAGGGTAAGATTATTTTTTCATTCAGTGCAAGTAACTGTGAGCAGATATTGACAACTTTTAGATATTAGTCATTTTTGCAGGTATTTAGAAAATTATTATTTCCATGTGTTCTTGAACTCTTGGTTTCAGTTTTACAGAATATGTGCACTACAAATGTAATTATATATACTGTACATTAAAAATTGTATCTACAATTAATTTATTTTCAAATGTGTAAGAATTTTCAGCTTGATGAGTTGCTAATACATTTCTGACATGACCTTTTTTACCTTTAAACTACAAAAAGTCCAGCTGTAGTTCACAGAAAACACCATGCAAATGAACTAAAGTAATGATTTGCTTTAGAAAATAGTGCTGCTCATTTCAAAAGGGCCTCTTCAAGATAGTTGACAGCAGCATGTAAGCAGCAATGCTTTGTAAATATGTTTGCTAAGCAGTGCAGACATCATCCATATCAGTTTAATTTGCTATTACACACACACACACACGCACACACACACACACACACACACACACACACACACACACACACACACACACACACACACACACACGTGCTCAATTTGATCTTAGGAATTTCCTCTATTCAAATTAACTTCGTGGAAATGGAGAAAGTGATCTGCTTCATTCAAGCAAAAGATAAACAGTCCATTCATAGGTCAGAAAATAAATGTTGAACTTGCATTCTAAACTTTAGCCCTAACCATCACAGTTACAATAAAATTTACTGTAGAAGTTATTAGAGCAAAGCAATATCTGCAAGACAAGTGCCCCTAAACAAGCAATGAAAAAGAAAGCATCCATAGCTTGAAATTATAACAAAATCCTGACCCTAAAAGTACACGAAACATGCACAAATCCAAATAATTTTCTTAGTAAAGAAAAATGTACTTAAAAGGCATTTGTAGCATTTCCAACACTCAGAATGAGAAAGAATTATAAATTAGCACACTGTTGGTGGGTAACACCTTTTACCTGATGCCGAAGTCTATGTTTCTATTTTCCAAGACCATGCATGATGTTTATCATTAGATCACTTTTCCAGTAGCCTAAACTATATGGGAGTTTCTAACAAGGATTGGATCAGCCATCCAGCTTCCATAGCTTTAGGGTACCTTCTGCATGCCGTAGCCATTGTAAAGCTTGAGAAGAACAGCATGAAGTCAGTGGCTAGAGTGCCACAACTACAGGACTTTCTTACTGTCAGTGTGTGCACTTCCTATGGGCCTAAAGTGATTGATGTTCAGATAGCACTTCTCCAAGGCTGGGCAGATAAGTAACCCACTGGGGAATACCTTCCTTGACATCATTTTTTTATGGAAAAAAAGTATTTTTTTTCTATTAAAAATATATGCTAGAGGCTACAACTGGTGTTTTTAGTGGCTGTCACTAAAACCTTCACATCAGATCTTATATTTGTGGTCCTGGTTCCCTGTGGGAAATGCCTTTCAAATAATTTACTTTTGTGAGAAAAACGTTTTACTTTTCTGTTAAAACGTGCCTAGGAGTATAACTTGTGGTTTAGGGGTTGCCATTAAAAGATTTTCCCTCAAAACATATTTTCCCCATCAGGTTGTTTCACCTTCTGCCCTAAGCTCTACCACCTGTTTGCCAGGTGCCTTTTTCGGTAAGGCCATAGGTTCCTTTTGGGATTCCTTCTAATTTATCATTTTTCTCCTGTAAAAAAGATGTTAATTCTTGTCAAAAGTAACAGAAATGGCCGCACAGGACTAAGCCTTTTGGAATGCCAGTAGATACATGCAAGTAGTTTAGATTTGGTATGTTGAATTGAAACACACTGAGTTCTACCTGACAACCAAGTTTTAATCCAGTTCAGTAAAATGGGCTTAAATCTGCAAATCTTTAAAGCATTGTTATTAGATTTGTGGGCTAGACTATCAAACACTTTTGCTAAATGTAAGAAAACAACTCCCACTTTCAAACCACAATCAAGTACAATAGTAACATACTTACAGAATACAATCAGATGTTTTAGTGTAGACCTCTTGGTGCTAAATCCATGGTGGTATAAGTAAGTGCTGAATCCATGGTTCATATAATCAGAAAGTAAATTCAACAGATATTTCTCAAAGCATTTGCAAACTGCTGAAGTAAGACTAATTGGTCTATAATTAATTATATTTAGTGTATTACCTTTTTAAAAACTGGGGAGAAGATAGATTTTTTTCCAAAGCATGGAAGTTGACAAGTAGGTAACAGTTTGTTAAATATTTTATGTATTATATTATTAATGAACAAGACTTTGTCACTGGAGTAGTTGGAATGTTGTCTGGTCCCATGAATAATTTGCTGTCAGTTTATAAAAGCACATTTACAAACAAATCATAGGGTATAAGTGGGCATTTGTAATTATCTGTACTAAAATTTTTAATAGGTGTTTCAATGTATGTTGCAAAGTTATTAAGTGATTGAGAAAGATAAGTATTAAATTCATCAGCAATGAGCATGGGATCAGATAGAATGTCGCCGTTAGATAGTACAGATGCTACTAAGTCGCTATTTTTACTTTTCATGTCAACATGGTTGTATTGCTGCTTCTTATTACCTGAAAGTGTTTTCATGCTGTTTCATCTAATGTGGCTTTAATACCAAGTGAAGGAATAATTTTATTTTTTTAGATTTTTTTTTTGTATATTGTTTCCTTAAGTTTTCATCCCACCAGTAAGAAAGATGGTCAGAAGTGGCAGAGCAATGAATTACAACTGCTGCTTCAAATAATCTCATAAGAATTTGTTCCAGTGTTGAGTACTCACCATCTAATTTCAGTTCTAACTCTTGTCCATACTAATTATATCTTCTAGTCTGTATAGTTAATTACATTATTTTTTTTCCTTAACTGGTAGATGCATTTGTGAACCTAGTAAGATGTCAAAATTTAAAGAGAAATGGTCAAAACTATCTGAAGGAGGCCCAGGAATTTGTAATCCAAATACAGGCACCAGAGGCCAACCAGATCCAACACACAATAGTTTATTAGTGGAAAAACACCAAAGCACATACAAAAGATGTGCTTTGGTGTCTTTCGTATGTGCTTTGGTGTTTTTCCACTAATAAACTATTGTGTGTTGGATCTGGTTGGCCTCCGGTGCCTAAATTTAGATTACTGGTTTACTTTTGGGCACTTCTATCACTTTTTTGAGTTTTAAGGACCAGGAATTAGGCTGTTTATTTTTGATGGACAGTTAGTCACAAGGACCTCAAGGATATTTTACTTATTTATTCAGCAGAATATCAGGGACAAAAGAAAATAGAAGTACTTATATTACTTGCTAGAAAAGCTCTAGTAGTGATAGAGGAGGCAGAAAAACATAATAATGGCAGATTTGTGGTAGTAAGGGGCTACTGGCATGGCAGATTTGTGGTAGTAAGGAGCTACTGGCAAGGGATGAGGATTACACATTTCTGTTGTACCTAGAAATGCCATTATTGAGCTTAACAAATTGAGGAGAAACATTCAGCTTTCAGCACAGAATATTACTTACAGGTGGGGACTGGAATTTGACTTGTAACAAAGAGGGTGCATCTGGGAGGCATAGAAGGGAAAATAAAACAAAAGAGAGTAGATTTCTGAAGGAATTTGTGAAAATATGTGGTACGGAAGACATCAACTCAGTAGTAGGAACTCTGAGATAATTTACATATTATTCAGCAAGGTACAATAACCAGGCTAGACAGAAATTACATTTCACAGGAACATCTAATAACCATTTCAGATCATGTGTCAGTAATTGCTAAGATAAAAATGTAAGGTAATGAAGTAAAGCTGAGTCACTGGTGCTTCCACAACCACCTACCTGTTAAAAACAGAGGACTTTGAGGAATGGGCAGTGGAAACTATTCTGGAGTCATTAATGAAGATAAAAAGTACTTCGGAAGTTATAGCGAGTGAGGGGGATAAAATGAAAGGTGAGTTTAAAGATAGGGTGGAAATAAAAAAAGAGACCTGGTTAAGCAGTGGCAAAAATTATTTAGAGGGGCTGACAAAAGTTGAAGTATTACAGAATAAGGGCAATCTCACAGAACAAGAAGAGGTGCAACTGCAGAGTACGAAACAGAAAATAAGGGAGTACATGAATAATATGCATAATTGTACAAAGATTGCCATTAAGCAAATGTTTTTGATAATAGCTCTAGAGCACAAAAACTTTTGGTACAATGACTTAGGCAACAAAAGAAGAAATGGTTGTTACCAAACATAGGGAGTCTATAACAAGAAAACTAACCAGAGATCCTGCAGTGGTATTAAAGACAGTTCAGAAATTTTACAAAAACATGAATAAATAAGAGAACTGCAGAAATCAAGAAAAAGCACAAATGGAAATATTTATGGACGACAAATATGCCAAGGTTAGAGGAAGATGAAGCTCAACAATTAACAATTACGATAGGAGGAGATGAGATGGAAATGGTGATGCACAACAAATCTGGAGGAAGTCTCCAGGAATAGGTGGTATTTTGGTGGAAGTTTGGAAGCTAGGAGGGAAGAAAGTGATAATGTTCTGGGAAGGTTTTTTACAGTATTTTAAGAGGAGGGGAAGCTCCAACATCCAGAAAAAAAAAGCTGTGCTGCTAATAATACCTGAAGACAGTAAAGACCCATCAGATCCAGCTTCATGTAGGCCCATTTCAATTTTAAACTATGATTATAAAGTGTTTATCTCTATAATGACTGAACAAATTGCAAAGGTGTTGCCAAAATTGATAGATATGAATCAATATGGTTTTGTGGAGGGGATGCAAGCATTTGATAACATTCACAGAACAATGATGATCCAGAGGGAAGCAGAAAGTAAGAAAATGCCACCGTTGTTGTTGGGTCTTGATGCAGAGAAAGCATTCAGCAGAGTAAGGTGGGATTTTATGAGTAGGACAATGGAAGCATTTTGCATTTCCTGATACAATAATAAGGTTAAGTAGGAGGATATGTGAGGGATTGCAGGCAAAAATCAAAGTTGAGGGTTCCTCTCTAATAAGCTGTGTCTAAAGACAGGAACCAGAACTAGACAGGGGTGTTCTTTTTCCGATTTGTTATTTGCATTATATTTAGAACCACTGGCAAAGAAAATAAGGGACTCAGAAATTCAAGGGTATAATTGGTATGTTATTCAATAAAAGTTGGTTTTATTTGCAGATATTATTTTGTACCTGATAGGACCAGAAAAGGACATCTCAGTGTTGTGGAACATTTGGAGACACTTCTGGGGTTTGGGGGATATAAAATTAATGAAGATAAAACAAAGGCTATAGTTGTAAACTATGTACCCACACATGAATTGGTTCAGTAATACCATATTTATGAAGACATGATAACATGAAGTATGTAAAAGTATGAGTTAAAAAGGACACTGTTATAGCAGCTAAGGATATGTGGGAAGAGACTAAAAGATAATACAAAAACTGAGAAACTGAAAACTCTTGTTATTGATATGGATAGTAGAATACAAGCAGTAAAACGTTTTTAACCCCTTTAGTTTTATTTACAGGTCAGGTATATTTTTATCAACTAGAGGAGAAATTGTGGATAATAATTAATCAAGAGTTGAAGGATTTTCTCTGTGAGGGTAAGAGATCAAGAGTCAAGTGGAATACGTGGATCCTTCCAATAGAACAAAGTGGTTTAGGTAAGGCTCGTATACATAACACAAGCAGAAAGCTACAGTTCAAAGTGGAAAGGGATGATAATGAAGCGGGGAGGGGGGTCAATAAAAAAGGAAACAGTGGGATGTTGGCTGCACATCCCTAAGGAGAATAACAACAGTCATACAGAGTATTATATTCATAAAGTAATAGAAAGTATAATAAGAACTAAGTCAACACAGGAATGCTGAAAGGCGATTCTGCTGATAGCGATGACTGCAATTAGGGGTACAGAGAATAGGCACAGGGAGTTGGTATTTACTGAAGGAAACTGGCAAAGGAACCAAGATATTGGGATTAAGGGAAAGTAATAAAATGAGAAGAGTCCCTGTCTGGGATTTATATCAAAGTAAAATCAAACAGAAAGGGATAGCGGATCCTAAGTGAAAGACCTGATGTGAATGAGTTTTAGTTAAATCCAGAACAGAAGCTGCTGTTATAAAAGGGTAATTAGTAGGGCATAGTAACCACTAAAATGGGAATGAAACTACTGCGACCAAAAACAACCAATAAAATAAATATTAGTATTTCCAAATAACCAAATGCTCACTTAAAACTTAATTTCAATAAGCACTTTTGGCCATAGTGTCAGGACTTCTTCAGAACTGAATAACTACAGGAATCTATAAGTGGAGGTTACAAATAAACCATTGGAAGACATATGTATAGCTCCCAAATAGTCAACAAAGTCTAGAAGATTTAAGATTTTTGCCTGGAAATATTTGCATAGGCATTTTTATACCCCAAGCAGACTCCAAAGAAATTTTCTTCAGATGGCAAATGTTGGAAGTGTAATGGGGAAGGAAGAGATACTCAGGTAGCAAATGTTTTCAGGGTATAATGAGTTGGCAGACTTTAAAAACACCCTACAGAGTACTCTGTCATGAATACTGGGCGAGCAAATGAGTGTAACTATGGAAATGTTTTTTGAGCTGAGACAGATGATCTAAATTGCCAAGACATAGTAAAAAAGAAATATTAGAAAATGGAAATCATAGTATAAATCAACCATACTTGAAGAAGTGAATTTTGTAACAGAGATAAAAGAACAGAAAGTGGGATCGTTAGAAAAGGGTAGCAGCAAATTACATAGAAAAAATGGACATTATAGGAACAATGCATGCAGAAAAATGTTTTGGAGAAGGAAAGAGGTTGAAAAGAAGGCAGAAATTAAACAATTAATGTAATTTTGGCTTGATTATATTGTATAGAACAATATATGTGATGTATAATATTTGTAAATGCAAACTTAATAACATTTGATTCTTTTTATATAAATGTAGGTTTGCCTGTGTCATAAGTGATAATTCAACAAGTCTTTAAAAAACAATCCCCTGGATTTACGAAGCCCTTTATAGCATGCAGCATTAGTCTAAGAGCTATTTTCGGCAATATGGCCGACGTGCGATCCAGGAATGAGCTCCCGGGACGTGCACGTGAGCTTTTAGGCTAATCCTGCATGGACCAAGCTTCTATATGCAAATTACCCTCATTTGCAGGTGAAAAACATGCAAATGAGGGTAATTTGCAATCCAAGAAGTTGGCAGCTGGCAGTGCAGGATGAGTGCAGTCTGCAGAAATGGCAAGACTGCTGATGTCACTCACCTAAAAATACACCTCTGGGAAGGTGATAACCCACTAATCTCCATAGTGTGTGCTGTAACTGCATGCTGCTGTAGTGTGATGAAGTATCTAGGTAGGTATTTGAGCTCCAGACCTGGCATCTGTGTGTGTGTGTGTGTGTGTGTGTGTGTGTGTGTGTGTGTGTGTGTGTGTGTGTGTTTGTGTGTGTACCTGACTGAATAGAGAGCAATGCTTTTTAGGCTACTCACACTCCGCACAATTCATATACTCAACTGTGGCAAGGCTGCTGATGTCACTCACCTAGAAATACACCTCTGGGAAGGTGATAGTCCAGTAATCTCCGTAGCGCATCCTGTAACTGCGTACTGCTGTAGTGTGATTTAGAACGGTGGTAGGGTTCCATCTCCATCCATGGAGCAATGCATTATAGGCTACTCACTCGCAGTACATTACAAATGCCCGACTTTGGTAATCCTGCTGATGGCATTCATTGTGAAATACACCTTTGGGGAAAATGTACTTCAATAACGTCTGTGGCGCATAAGATAACTGCGTAGTGCTGTAGTGCAGTAAACTAGTTAAGAAGCAGTTCTACTCCCAGACATGACAGGTGTGTGTTTGTAACTTGTATCCTGTGTGGGCAAGGTGGAGGGGTTTTGCTTATTTCATTTATGGTGGCCCTACTAAATATCACAATGTCAACCATACAGGGATAACAGATGTAAATTAGCTGAGAGGGTGAAGTGCAAAGCCATACCCATACATGTGACATCAAGGCCAGCCAATCACAGTTAGCAACCTCACTGTGCCTACACATGTGAATCACAACGGACATAACATGCCCTGTATGGACAGATGACACCGACATCAGGGAATGCTGTTAGCATGCTATCAATGTAGGTGCATGGTAAACCTGCTGACCATTACCAGTCCCTGCCACAGGTGGGCAAGACTGGCACATCTGATGATAATTTGTGTTCACAGCATGGGCCAGACACCCCAGGTACAGTTCCACATCACTGTACATGCATGTGGGAGGTGTGCAAATCCTAGACACCATCCAAGTCATGGACTAGGGAACACATACATGGCAAGTGATGCACAGCATTGGCCACACTCAATAGTCATCCAGTTGACTGGATGAGGGATGCAATACCCACTTGTGTGGGCAAATGCAGAAACTACAGGCCTGAGCCACAATGCATGTCATGTGGCCTGATGCCAAGGTATATCCATCACCTACCCTTGTATAGCCTGCTGGCACTGTTGACCACCACACAGCCATGCAGACATGCACCCATGCATGTCAGAACTGGCACCCTGTGTGTTTGTGTATGTGTTGTATGGTGCGTATGTCCACATCCACACTCACTACAACCCCCCAGGGCACAGTGAAGCATGCTGTCTGATGTCTGATACTCCCTCATACTCACTGCCCATACGACCTCCATATGACCCGTGTGGTGCATGTGTTACCTGCACATTGATGTGTTGTGGCAATCCCACTAGTGATGACTTGCACTCCTGGCCCTGCCAAGTGTGTTAATGTGTGTGCGTCCCTGTGTGAGTGTGTCTGTGCTGACGCTGGCACCTGTTCATACAGACAGGCACATGTACGTCACTTACTGTATATCTACCGTATCCCTGTTTACAGATGTCACTCACCATCATATATATGTTCTGAGTGCTCCCCAGCAGATAACCCATGTGGCGCATCCACTAACTGCATCGAACTGTGATAGCACTACATAGCTGTCGGTGGTTTGATACCCTGTGCTGGTAGGTGTGTGACACAAACATGCTTCAGTTTCACCCCCCACCCCTCCCTGACATGTATTGGCCTCTGTCTGCCTCCCCCACTCCCTCTCTGGTGGATGTGGAGACCCACACCTGCTTTGCTTAGGCAGCAGCATGTGCATTTTAAGTGATGCTCATGATCAGCTGATGGCCTCTGCATGAATTGCAGACCTCCCCCTAGCTGATTGCATGTGAAACAGCTGTGGTAACATTCCCATAACCAGTTGCAAGGAAACACACTCCAATACCTGGGAACATCATGGTGGTGTTGGCCCTTTTCTGTCACTGTGAGCAGGAACTAGATCTGCCGGTTGGCAAACAACATCTCAGATGGATTGGGGATGTACCTCTAACAACATACACTGTGGAAAGAGGGCAACAAACAGGAGGGGGATGTGCCTGACCTGACTACAATCTGTAAGTGCTGCTATACTGCATATGGAGTAATGTTGGTTTAACAGTGTTTGTCTGGATATGCCTGTCATACTTGTCGCAATACCTGCCATGTCATTTCCATGTATATGAGGAATCCCCATCTGCAGGGTCATCTGCAGACTGGGCTGTGTTGTGCCTTTGGTTTCATGTGTTAGCCATGATGCATCTATCTGTGGAATGCAGAAGGTAGTGTGAGGATTGCGGTCTGTAAATGGTGAAGGCCATGACAGTTACTGGCTACATATCTCTCATTGGACATATGTTGCAACAACCCCCGTTACAATGATAGATTTATGAGGGTATCACAGCAACATGTTTATACTGGTCCTGTGTATGTGCTGTCAGCCACACATCTGTCAACCTTTGTACATATGGTGTGCATGAAGTGGTGCATATGTGCTGTACACCATAAATAGTGTCATCATATCTGATAACAAGCCAGTGATATATCAGATTGCTACACATGTCATGTACAGTAGGGATTATATTTCATGACATAACCTGGTCATTCTGTGGATGTTTGTACATTACTGAGGTCTGTGTAGTGATGGTGAATCTCAGCAGTGTCTGTATTGTTAATATGTACTTTGGCCTGTGTACAGACTGTGGTAGATGTCATTGTTCTAGCTCCCCTTCTATCTGATGTTACATGCTGCCCCACTGTATGGTACTGTTTTGCCATACATGTTTGTAGGGCCATACACACACATGTCCCATACCACAGACAACCATCTGACCAAACTGTGTAGCAGCTCAGTATATGTAGGGTCATTCTGTGAGTGACACATATGAGGATGGTGTAGAACAGATAGTCCATATACTGTACTATTATGCTAGCGTACCATATGTGGCTGTGTTCACATTGGTTGTGGTTATGCACTTTCACACAGGTGTATCATACCCTGTGCTGTGACATGGCTGTTGAGCCTGCTATATATGCAGGTACTGTACAATGATATCCTTAGGATGTCTGTCAGTAGCCAATGGCACACATGTTATGAGCAGATGTCACCTTCCACACACACCATGTCTGTGAAGACAATCCCAATGACAGTAGCAATAGTCTAGTAATATACCTGCTATACATACATGACATCCCCTTGCACTATGACTTTGGGACTATAGGAGCTGGGGTAGGGCTACACTCCATGTCCAGGACATATGGTGGCAATATATGGGCATGTACTTATACAGATAGCCATATATATATATATATATATATATATATATATATATATATGAGTGCACATGTGTAGTACTTCCAATTATCACTGTCATGGCAACCACTCACTGTGAATCCCTACACCATGTCAGCGTATTCCCTGTACATTCACTGTGTGATGAACATCCTTCCTGTGTGTGGGCATCAATGTTACAGACAGCAGGTAGCAATACCTCTTACAGGAGAAACGGCACACTCAGGGCAGCCACATATATGTAGGAGGATCAGGACATACACACAGACTGTGAGTAGAGTGGTGTTATGCTTTGCATAGTACTGGTGTTACAGGGTGTGTGTGTGTGTGTGTGTGTGTGTGTGTGTGTGTGTGTGTGTGTGTGTGTGTGTGTAAATACTAGTTTACCTTGGAATGCAGTCTGTCTGCATAGCTCACTACTATGAGCCTATCCTCTTGCTGGACAGAGGTGTGCCTATCATGTGTTGTCTGTGCACCACACAGGTCCTGTGTCGGATATTACACTGGCAGTGTGTGTGTGTTGCGTGCTATCAGTACATGGCTACATCCATTTGTGTTCCTGATGCCTTATTCCTGCATAAGGGTATGTTGCAACACATCCTGTAACACCAGCAAGATCCAGGGTGTGTAACAGCAATATTGTGAGTATGGTCCTGTGTTCCTGCCTTTATCTCCCACATATATGGCAGGCTTTGTCTTGCTGTGATACTGTTAGGGGTTGTTAGGTAATGGCCTATCATTAATTAATGCTAGCATTCCTGCTATCATCCCAGTCATAACGTGGACTCTCACAACATTTGTTGGTCAGGGTCCATACATGTGACAGATACATTGACATTACCAGAAGTAATGAAAGTCCCCTAGGGCTTGACTACAGAGTGTAATTGGTGGCTGCTGAACCTACATCTAATATTGTTGATTGTTACTTATCTTGAAGGCAAATCCTTTGTATTTTGTTGAACAAACTGAAGGGCTTGGCCTGGACACCATAGTATGTTACATATCCGCACTGTCTGCATCTACTGTTATGTGTGGGCCTTGCATCCATCACTGGTTAAATATTTCAAATTCTATGTGCTGTCAGTAATGGCATACATTATTGTATGGTACACAAATGAAGGTTGTCTGTGTATACATACCTGTGTGTCGTGTCATGTCCTTTGAATTGTGAGTGGGTATATGTGCAATGTATGTATTCCCTTTGTGGGGCTGGTTGCCACACTACACATGTCAGAGATACCAGTTACAGGGCTTGTGGCTGAGGGATATACATTGCACCCAGTATGTCCACACTACTTCTACATATGTATGGCTACTAATACCCGTTGTCTGTGTATATGTGTATGTACCCATATATCTCATATATCTTATCTATCTATATATATATATATATATATATATATATATATATATATATATATATATATATATATATATATATACAGAGAGAGAGAGAGAGAGAGATACCTGAACACGATTGTCAATGTATAGATGTGTGTGCATATCTGTACCATTGTAATGTATACCCCTTCAGCATTGTACATTCCCTGCGGTAGAATGACTTTTCTCTTATGATATGTTACAGATATTGCCCTGACATGTACAGGTGACTTGGATTAATGTTGGAGCATTGTAGCTGTGTTGTGGTGGGTCCTGACATCAAGTACTGCATGTGCTGGATATTGGATTGCACAGCATATCCGTTAGGGCTGGAAGGGGGGGGTTACATAGCAGTAATTACCAAGTGTCCCCCATTTGTGCCCCCACCCCCATTAACTGTCTGTGCTCATGGTCTGTTATGTTGTACGGAGTGGGCCAGGATGCCGTTCCCATGTGGAAATCATATACACATGTATATATATATATATATATATATATATATATATATATGTGTGTGTGTGTGTGTGTGTGTGTGTGTATCTGCATAATTATATATGTGAAACACCCATATATAGAGAGCTAGAACTGGACATTGATGTAGCTCTAGATATGTATATGTATTTATATATATGTGTGTATATATATGTATGTATATATATATATATATATATATATATATATATATATATATATATATATACACTGAACATATCTGTCTCTCTATGTACAATTGCTGTTATATGGTTATTTGTGAGTCATACATACACATATATATACCTATAGCTGTCTATCTACATTTACAGATGTATGTCTGTCCATATGTCCATGCGTGTTCGGCTTATATGTGTGGCCTGTACCTCATTCTCTTGGCAATTGACATGGATGACTTTAGGACTGAGGTCAGTCATTCATGCCAACACGTTCGTGTTTCAGACTTATCATCTCCTTAAATATATATGTTCTACTACATATAACTGTGTAGCTAGCAATGTTTTAAGTGTATTAGAGCAATATTTGACAGATATCCCTATTTGTACCCACATTATGGTGCACTATGTCCGGAATTCTTGCATTAAGAGATTGAGTGGTGTGATATTACTACATTTCCTGTGCTGTTGACTGATTCTGCGGGATGATATGTATGTGAAATAAGGGGGTTATGTACATCTGCCATGGTTAAATGGTAAATCACGTAGTGTATGATGTGCAGGGTCCTGGGTTTAGGCCTTGCAGAGGCTGTATATTTTGTTGCTGGGCAGAACACCGGCTGTTGGATACAGAGTGAGTAAGAGACATTTGAGTGGTTGTACGCAGGTGTGTGCAGGTTTGTGCAGAGCTAAGCAATGCTAACCTCCGGTTGCGTTTCCTTACACTCAGCTAGCTTCTACTTTGCTTAAGCTATGTAGGCAATGCTTACCCCTGTGCAAACAGACGTACACACGCTTAGGTTCATAAGTTCATAGGTTAATACTAGGCTATATGCCCTAGAGCATTTATCAGCCTAGCCAGAGTGTGTTTGGCTTTCACCACCCCTTTAAAATGGGTTTAACTGTGCCCTTTTTAAGTTAGTTTACTGTGCCTTTGTCTAGTAGTGACACAGAAGTGATCCCCGGGGTGAACCTACGATCTCCCATCCACTCGTCAAGATTCCTCTTGAAGAGAGTCAATGAGGGGCTCTGCCTGATATGGACTGGGATTCTATTCCAGAGTGCTTGGAGCATCTGGGTTACAAATCTGTCTCTCCAGCATGTCCTATTAATTTATGTGCTGAGGTTTAAGTCCTTTGAGCATGTAGCTCTAGTGGATTTGGATTTTTTGAGGTGGAGCATGTCCATTAATTCTGGGTTAGACATGGCTTTATACGTCAGGCACAGATCGCCTCTAAGTAGGCGGTATGCAACTGAGTAAAGCTGGAGTTTCTTTAACCGAGCAGCATAGGTCATCTGTTTGAGACCCTTGATCCTCTTGGTGAGGTACGTTTGGGGTCTTTCCAGTTGCTGCAGGTGTTGGGTAAGGTACATCCCAAATGGGGCATTGTATTCAATTATGGGCCGGATGAGTGATGAGTAAAGAGGCACAATGACCTCCCTTGATCTAGATGTGAATCCTTTCATGATAAGGTGGGCTGTATAGAAGGTCTTTCTAACCACTTTGGCAACATGGTTGTCAAAGGAGAGATTACTATCAACTTGGGTTCCCAGGTCCCTAATTACTTCCTCCATACTTAATGGATTACCGCCTATGTGGTAATTTGTGGGCACTTTGTTTTTCCCAAAGGGGATGACTATACACTTCTTGGCGTTTAGCTTTAGGCCATGGCTTTGGCACCAGTTATCCGTCTCTGTGAGACCCTTTTGGAGGATGCTTGTGTCAGCTGGAGAGTCGATTATGGCACCCAGTTTGCAGTCATCTGCGAACTTGGTCAGCCATAGTCCTCCCATGTTGGCCTGTACCTCAGAAAAATATATACCGAACAAGAGCGGTCCCAGGACTGAGCCCTGTGGGATGCCACTTGTAACTGGTTTAGAGTTGGACATGGCTCCCACAATTCTGACCATGTGGGTTCTGTCCTTGAGCCAGTTTGCAACCCATCTTATGACATAGGGATTGATATTTAAGCTGGAGAGCTTATCTATGATGCCAGAGTGGGGTATGGTGTTGAAGGCTTTTGCGAGGTCTAGGTAGGCTGTGTGGACTACCTTCCCTTCATCTATGGCCTTGGTGACTGTTTCAAAGAAGTTGACCAGGTTCAGGAGGCAGGATCTGCCCTTAACAAAGCCGAATTGTGTAGGATCTAGTGTCTGTAGGTCCCCAGTGTCTTTGTTTATGAGTTCCATGATGATCCGCTCCATAGCTTTGCAGACCAGGCTAGTCAGGCTTATGGGGCGATAGTTACCAGGGTCCGTTGAGGCACCACCTTTGTGGAGTGGGACCACTGTTGCTGTACACCATTCATTGGGCACATATCCTGTAGTAAGGCTGAGATTGAACAGTAACCTAATATGAGGTTCGAACTCTTCCTGGAGCTCGTGTAGGACGCAGCCCGGGACACCGTCCAGTCCCACTGATGCTGTGTTTTTTGCTTTGGAGAGG
Source organism: Protopterus annectens (assembly GCF_019279795.1). NCBI lineage: Eukaryota > Metazoa > Chordata > Ceratodontiformes > Protopteridae > Protopterus > Protopterus annectens. Next base: position 1,396,133,711 of record NC_056725.1, read on the forward strand.
GCAGCTCTCACCTGAGCATCTGAGATGCCAGGGAGACAACTCTCTGCTGGGATAGATATTTGCTCTTTTGGGGGGTAAGGGGGGGGTTTGCACTGAACCTGTCTGCCAGGATGTTGGCAATGTCTGTAGTTTCAGTGTATTTTTTGTCATTTTGGACTAACTCCGAACATATCTGGGAGTTGCCACCCAGGTTCCTAGCATAACTAAAGAAGGCCTTGTGGTTATCTTTAGTGCCTTTTGCAATTTTTCTCTCGAAGCTGGCTTGGATTATTTTATGAGGGACCGTAGTTTTTTGCTAGTACTGATCAGTGATGCTTTCTTTTTAACTGCTTATTTATGCTTACTACTGCTTTTTTGCGCTTACACCTGCTTACTAGTGCCTTAGTCATTATGACACTTCACATGTGTATATAATGCAGTACTCCTGTTCAAATATAAATGTTATTTAGTAGGTTATACAGCACAACGATGTTAATATACGGTTTTCACATGGAAAATAGAATGTGCTGTAGTGGGAATCGAACCGGGAATGTGTGCGCGTTAGGTGGATGCTCTGCCCACTACACTATTGCTGTTCTGCTTCATTTGCATATGTCTACCATAATGTCATACCCATGTTCCCTTCCCCTGGCCCCCGAGCTCCACGTACACAGCATCCATCCATTCCCCAGCTGCTAGCCCTGCCATACCACACCTCCACACATTTCCCTCTCTGCACGTCTCAGTACTCCTTCGGTATACTGCCTCGACCCAAGCGTCTGCAGGCTCTTCATCCGTTTAGTCCATGTATGTACCATCCTTCCTTTGATCCTCCTCCGATACTGGTAGAGACATCGATGTGACCCATAACTGTTGGTTCATCCCGCCAGGGATGGACCTGTTGTGTCAAGAGTAGTCCTAGCTGGTCTACACTGTTTCTCCCACTGGTAGCATCCTGCCAGGGTTTTGAGAATCAGCTGTTTGCTCACACACCTGGCCAGCCTCATCTCCCGGTTCCACGGAACCAACGCCCCAGGTGTGACATACTGTGCATGAAGCACTCTCACACACCCCCACGGTGTGCACCATATATCATTATTCCCTTCGGTGTTATGCAGGACTACTGTTCTTACAGTATGATTGGACAGGCACTGTTCTGTGATGCACAAAGACTGCTCATAATACTGTGGTTGAGCAATGGACACATTTGCTGGTATTAATCTACACACTTATATACATTTGCTATACTGTTGGATGACTGTGCTGGATGATGTGTTTGTGATCACAGCAGTTGAATGTGTATCCACCATGGCTTAGTGGAATTCATGTTGACTATAGTGTGCAGGGTCGGGGGTTTGCAACCTAGCAGTGCAGATTATTTTGTTAATGGCCACGACAACAGCTGTTGGCTACAGAATGACTAAGGCACTGTAGAGCAATTGTAGGAGGGTATGCGCTGGTTTGCATGAAGCTCAGCATTGTTGACCTCTGGTTGCAGCATCTTGCACTGAGTTAGCATCTACATTGCTTCACCAGTGTGGAAATTGCATACCGGCAGCCAAACAGGCTTACACCCGCTTGGTCCTGCATACACATGCGCAACTTTGTGTATTTAGTTCACATTTGTCAACTGGAACAATCCGACTGTATGCTTGTCCATTTCCAGTGGTGGCCTGGGGAGTAGAGCTCCACAGTGACCCAAGCTACTAATTCCAATTAATACTGAGGTGTTCACATTCATAGAGAGTAACAGACGTAACATAGCTACGTCCCCCATTCTTCATGCTTAGTTTACGTCAACATGTCGGTATTATCCATGCTTAGGTCAGGTTTACATGTCAGGTATGACTGCTGACAAAGGTCAGTATAAGGTGAAGTTGGATTCCTGTTTAATAGTTCTGGATAGGTTACATGCAGGTATTTGGGGTAGGTGCAGTTATTCCATACCTGTGTGGTACAGTACAGGGGAATAGTGAAGGAGTAGGTAGGTAGGTAGTAGGGGTGACATTGTAACTGTATAGTAGCCTGTAGGAATAATTGGATGGGGAGCAATAGGGAAGATATGTCAGATGTTGGGATTTGTATGTGAGGCAGGACAAGAGGTGTCAGTTTCACTAGTTGATGTAGTGGTATAGAGTGTAAGTTGGGGGGGGGGTATTTCGCAAGGTGGTGAGCCTGTGCTGATCCAAGTGTGCTTGTGGTGTTCTTTCATGTGTTAATTACATGTGTCCTGTGGAACAGCTGAGATAATACATGTGGGTTGGGGGTTCCTGATTCTGGCAATATAGTGGGGGAAGAGAGTGTCACCTACATGTAACCTTAAACATTAATAGACATGGAACTGGAGTTGATAGGTATGTGGTGTGCATGGGGCACAAAGGGGAGAAATAGTAGGGGAATTATCCAGGGATGTGCAGGACGGCTGCAGGGAAGGTCCACAGCTGGCCATGTTGTCTACAACAACAGTTGTGCATATACACCGCATTTGGAGTTTGCATTGGACACTCATACCCTTGGGTGGGGTTGAGGACTACAATAATAACTTGTGATGCCAATTAGATCGGCTTACATGCCTACAGTGGGGTGTTGCAAACGTGTTCTTAGGTGTTATGTAGTGGGTTATGCAACAACACATATGGTTATACCATACTTTGCCATGTAAAATAGACTGTGCTGCGGTGGGACCCATATCGGGAATGGCTGCTCGTTAGGCGACAGCATACCTGTCAACTGTACAGTTTTTGCAGACTGTCCATTAAATAAAGACAAGTATTTGTGCTTAAGACTCTACATCCTTCAGAAAAGTCATGCTAATGTATAACCTATTATTCTACCAGCTTTCTAAGTTTGTAAGTGAGATATTTAATATCTGTCCCTATTTGTCCCCCCAACATTTTAGGTTTTGTCCAGAGGTTTTGCTCTAAGAGGTTGAGAGGTATGGGCGAAAGCTCTGTCCAATTCGCAATATTACTTACATCCCCTGGACGGTCCGAATACAACTGCGCCAGCCAACACCTGTACACCTAGGCCCATAATTGCATATCCATAGTTCCCCCACCTGCCCCTCCTCTACAACACTCATCCTTACTGTGGGTGCAGGTGGGGTCTAACCACACCACTACACACTGCCCACTCTCCACACCTCGGGACCCATGGCATACGTTCTCTCAACCCATGGGTCATCAGGCTTGCCCAACCTTGTAGTCCGTGTATGTACATGGCCTGGTTAGATAAATCATTACAGGGACTGACTCTGATCATCATCAATTTTTGGGGTGTCCCACAAGGGACATTGTTGTCTTTGTTTCAAGATTAGACTTCGCGGGTCTCTC
>NC_056725.1:1396484521-1396639521 GCF_019279795.1 Protopterus annectens
GTTATATGGGTTGATTATCAGAGCTTAGAACTGGGAGGTAGAAGAAGAACAGCCCTACCAAAGCCTGACTTTGAACTGGAGAGGGAATCTAGCTTGTAGTGCTTTGTAAATGTATGTACAGAGGACAACGTTCCTGCTTCTAGAATATTTCTAGAGTCCAACCCATTCCAAAAAGCCATAGAAGAAGCCATGGCCCTGGTAGAATGTACCTTGACCCTGCCAGGAACAGTTTTGCTGTGGTGGGAATAACAAAAGGTAATGGACCAAGACAACCATTTGGAAATCATCTGCTCTGACACAGGTTGTTCTTCTTACCTTCACAAGAAATGAACAACTGACTGGAAATTCTTAAAAGATTTTGATCTGTCAAGATAGTAACTGAGTTGTCTGTGGACATCCAAAATATAAACTATCCTTTCTCCCTCATTTTGAGGTTCAAGAAAGAACACAGGGAGATGGATAGTTAGGCTTAAAGTAAATTTGGATACCACCTTAGGCATAAGAGGAGGAGGAGTTCTTGAAGAAACCTTTTCTGACACTGCAGAAAATAAGATAATGTTGACTCACTATAAGAACTTGCAACTGTAATACCCTTCATGCAGAGGTCAGAGCAACCAACAAAAACTGTTTTCCATGTTAAGAAACCCCAGCAAACTCGGTTGACTCCACTGAATATGCAGAAACATACACCACTAAACTATACCAGCTCTACTCTGAATGCATACCGTGTTTGGGGGCGGCTCATCTACATTCTGCCTGTACCATTTGTGCTGGCTTTAATCAGCAGGCACTCATCGACTGCCGTAATAAACTTATTTTAAAGGGATTCCTCCCTAGTTCTTACTATACCCAGCATGTAAACAGTTGCACAGATGCAGCTGTACCTTGCAGGAACAATTACAGGGCAAACCCAAGAAACAAACAACATAGTGGAACATGCGACACCCCACCACTGGACCAGTAATCAAGAAGCCTCAATACTCACCACTGGCACCAGTGGGGGATGTACACTGGGAGGATAACAGGTACACACACAGTATTTCCAGATGAAGCTCTCTGCATCAAGTGCAATTTCACTTAAGAGCATACAGAGACCACAGTCAGTCTGGGGCTGGTTTCTCCCTCTTTCTCCAGATCCCCGGTAAGACTCCCCACTGGCACAGCTATAGAGTTGCAATCTCAGCTGATTGGCCAAGCCAAGACCTCCACCATCCTCTCTGACCAACCAGTGTTTGTGTCCCTGCCCAAGAAGTTCACTCATACACACACACACACACACACACACACACACACACACACACACACACACACACACACACACACACACACACACACATGGGAATGGCTGGCACAGGTTTACTTGCTATGCCCCCTTTTGCCCAGGCTATAAGGTAGTTATCATGGCCACCAGCCAACTCCTTATCAGCTACTTTAAGGCCCTTAATAATGGGTGTCCAAACTTACTGTGTAATATTAATATTAATACAAATGGCAGTTTGAGCAAGACTGTTAGGAGTGGCCCACACAGTGCCACCAAATAAATATGCAAGTACCCTCAAAATTTAAATATTTCTAGACAGATCAGCCACAATGAAAGGCTTAAATATATTTAATAATAAATAATAAAACACAAGAAAATACTCAGTATATATTCACAGTGACATCAGAGTTCAAAATCACAGGAAATATTTAAAACAACATTGCAGGACACATAGCCGGCCTTAGGCATAGGCCAACTAGGCATCTGCGTGGGGCACCAGTCTAGCAGGGGTGCTTTTCCAGTAAACTGGATGGTGTAAATAGACCAGGAGAGGGGAGCCAGGTGGTGTGGGCGATGCTGTGAAGCCCTTTTGTCTAGAGCACCACTTGGCCTAAGGCCGACCAAGGACAGTCTCAAATAAAGAAAGAAAAATACCTAAACTAAGCTTTCCTATATTCCTAACTGAATCTAAGAGAATTATTATTCCATAGTAACTTACGATCAGAGCAATGCAGATATGTGGTGAAATGTTCTTGTCATTGCCAGGTCCTAGACAGAATACAGAATGCACTGTCTCTCTCGGAGAGTTCTCAAATTAATCTCTCAAATATTACTGTTGGGATAGCTTGCAGAACAACAATTTCTTGTCATCTGACTCTATCCCAGGTGAAACCCCCACTGCCGGAAGCTGGCAGTATTTATCATCTACCTGTGAAAATATATAGACCTCAGATCTTTGGCAGATGCTGGAAGTCATGAAACAATTGCATTCCTTCATATTTCAGAGGTAGTAATTATTTCACCCTAAGGGCAATACAAAAAGCATTTCAGCACATAATCTGTGTCTAGCTGCATTAAAAACTGAAAGAAACCATCTTTTGTTGTGTAGCCCATAAAGTAATTTAGGTTCAGTTATTTTCTGAAGTTAACCTTCTGTGTTCCAGTTTCCACTGTTAAAATATATACATTTAAACAGCTACAATAATGCACGTACACTTCTGTTCTCTTCCAGCACGGCACAGTGTGGTTACATGTTAAGCACAAGCACTGCATAAAATATCTTTTCAACACGTATACCCAGTTTGATATACACGGCATACAGTTCTAACACAGTTAATACAAGCATCTTATATAAATCATGTTGATATTCACAAATGACATACAATTATTCATAAAACCCCAACTAAGTGTGCTGGCAGTTTCCCCTTTCGTCACAGAACGATATAATCAAAAAGCTTTATAATAAAAAGGAACATTTTGTCATAAAGGAAGAATTCCCAGAATGTTAGAGCCCTTGCCACTTAAAGAACTCAGGAGCTTAGTAAAATCCACCAAAGCCAGGTTTGAGGCTAAAACAAGCTAAAGATAATCACAAGGCATTTTTTAGTTATGTTTATAATCCCAAAAGCATAACAGCAATGTGCTGAGCAGAATGTGAACAATGTTAACCACACTGAGGCTGAAGATGTAGTGAACATAATGACTGGTAAATGTAAATCTAACTTTACCCTTTTCTCCCCTCCTTCTGTTCCTCAAAACATACCTGAAACTGACTCGCTTCCAGCTATCACACAAGACCAAGTCCTAAAAGTGCTATCAAAAGCTCAAAATACAGCACTAACGGGTCCTGACAATAATCCCTGGATGCATCTTAAACAGCGTGACGCACAATTTAGCTACACGCTTAACAATACTGTTCAATCTCGGCCTCCATAAACATTTCTACCAAGTGAATGGGGAAGAGCTACAGTCATTCTCCTGCATAAAAGGAGGACCTTCCATAGACCCGCAAGTCTGAGTAGCCTCATATTCAAAGCCATGGAGAGACTTAAGGAATTAATCACGACATAGGGAACTTCCAATTACTGGACCTGTCTCAGTTTCGAATTGTCAAGGGCAGGTCATGCTTATTCAACCTGGTGGATTTTTTTTTTTTTTGAAAAGGTCAACAAAGCATGGAAAGCAAAACAGTACACACTGTATATCTCAACTTGGCAAAATCATTTGATAAAATTCCCCACTGGGGAATAACAGAAAAGCTAAATAGTCACCCGCTGTATTGCCAAATGGCTCAGATAGGATGCAGATAATCAAAACAGGGGAAGCTACGAGTCCAGTGACCTGTGGAGTTACCTATCCCCACCCCACCAGGGTTCCGTGCTGGGACCTCTGCTGTTCGGCATATACTTTCCTGAAGTAAAAGGCAACATCAAAGGGCTCTGGCTAAGTCTGCAAATGACTGCAAGCTAGGAGCAGTCACTGTATCCCCAGATGAATTAGCCATCTTGCAGGAATGTTTGTCTCAAATAAATAACTGGTGCAAAACCCATTGGCTGAAACTAAATTCAGAAAAAATGCATTACTGAATGCTTTAGGAAGTCATTCACCCCAGGAAATTACCACATTGACAATATGCCCTTTAACAGTCAACCCATTTGTTCGGAATTTGGGGATTTATGTGGATAGTGACCTAACTTTTGACCAACATGTGTCATTGTTGTAAGAAATTCCTGCTATACTGCATAGCTTATAAACAAAAGGATAGTGTCTACATCTAGGGGTGTCAGTGTCCCCCTTAACTCCGCCCTCATTAGGCTAATCATTGAATATACTTCTACCTTTAGTATGTTTCTGTCCAAATGGAATGCCCACACAGACACCTTACTAAAAGAATACAAGGGCTAAACAACATGTTCCACATGGACCAACTCAAAGTCCTGTCACTATACTTGGTATTCTACACATTGCTAAGAGGTGACCTGTGTCTGGCATGCAAGGCATCCACTGATCAATTACGGATGGATTCACTGCATGTCAGCAAGTTGAACAGCATTAGAAATATGCCTTCTAGGGATCTAAACCTTTTCAGCAACATCAACAAACAGTTTGGAGGGACATGTACATCTCACAGAGGATACCACTGCTATGAACAGATTCCCCATCCACAGAAAACAAAGTTTGTTCCTGTCCACATTCAATCGCAACTTAGATTATTAATGGGAAACAGAATATCTGCCCCAGGACTGCCCCCTGTACTACTAATGAACAGAGGCCACTCCTAAATGCTTTATTCCCATGCATGGATCCCCTCAAATTATCTACAGTATAATCCCAGTTATTCTCACAAGGGGTAATATATAATTATTGACTATGGGATGAGTAAGACAGAACAATAACCAAATAGGATAGTTTATTTCAAGCACAAAAAGTGAAACTGGCTAAGTTTAAAATGGATCACAAAAGGCAGTGAACCTATAAGAACTTCAAATCAGCCATATGAGCTGGTTCAAGTGGAGTAAGTGTTAGCATCTATAACACAAAATTAAGATCCCATGGAGGAGACACCGGGAGATACCTTATGAAAAGCCCCTTAAAATAATTAATATGGAAATGCCTTGAAAGAGCGGGATCCATTGGAAGGCATGCCGAAATTGGACAACTAATGAACCCTGATAGAGAAGTAAGAAAGACCATAGGAAAGTAACTCACCCATATACTGCAAAACCAGAAAAGCACTAGCCCTGAATGGATGATTGGTTATGTCTGTACCAACTAGAAAACCTTTTCCATTTGCTAATATAGGACTTTCAAATAGCAGGCTTTCTCAACTATTAGTACCTGCTGCACACTCTCAGTAAACAGGTGTCTAAAACATATTAAGACCCTATTATCTAGGCCGTCAGCTGAAGTTATCTGGTGTCAGGATTTATCAAACACCCCAGATCCAGGTGGTGGTGAAGCGTGGGGTAATTGCCACTGGTCAATTCTAAAAGAAGGGAGAACCATTGATGCCTGGGTAAAAGGGAGTCACCACAATGATCTTGGGGGACTTCTGAATCTTCACAGGTAACCTGGATATTGATGGAAAATGGAAAAATATACAAGAACATTCCTGACCAAGGAAAAGAAAAGGCATCTGCCTTCCAGGCCTCCTTTCATTGTGTTCTAGAGAAGAACTTTGCCAGCTGATTGTATAGCGAGGAGGCAAAAAGGTCTACTTGGGGAATTCACTGACAGCTGGATTAAATCTTAGAAGACCCCCCTCCGATCTACTTTCCATTCATGAAGGTATGCCTTTGTACCACTTAGCTTGCCTGCCACACCATTTTGTTCTGACAAAATGTAGGAAGCCTGCACAGTGAGATCATGCTGTACAGCAATATCCCATGCTAACATGGTTAGTCTGCACAGGGGACAAAACCAGGTCTTCCCCTTGCTATGACATCACTGTGGTATTATCCACAGCAACTTGAAGTGGTCCTGATGACTGAAAGTGAATCAGATAGCGGAGTGCCTTGAGAAGGACAAACACTTTGTTTACATTTAAGTGCTTGTGCCTGTCGTTGTTGTCCCAGATACCTTGCACTTTTACCCCCTCTCACACTACTCCACATGCAAAGTCTAAGGCATCGCTGGTGACAAACTACTTTGGACCAGCAGGGGAGATCTGGATTCAGGGATAACTGATGTCTCCACCAAGTGATTTCTCTTCTTACAAATCCCAGAGCTGGCATCTGAAAAGATAATCTGTGCTGGTGCTGAGACCAAAGAAACTTCAGATATCATTGCATCTTTCACATGTGAAGTCTTGCCAGAGGTATCATGCGAATCACAGATGCTATGAGATTCAGAATCCTGAGGCATTCCCCTGCAGTGACCAAAATCTGAATGGAAAACTCCTGGAATAGATCAAAATATAGATCTTTTTTTTTTTTTTTTACTGTGGAAAAAAAGCTCTTTGTAATGAAGTGTTTATCAGACATCCCAGAAACACAATCCTGTGTGATGGAGTCAAATGAATTTTAAATGTTCTCCTGGAATCACAGTCGGCACAGAAGGATCTCTCTCCCAAGTGAGAGATTCTGGACACTTGGGGGAAAAAACAATGCAAAGATAAGCCCATCTAAATATGGAAAAATGTGGATATCCTGTAGCTTACATGTGCTATAACTGGAGCTAGACCCTTTGTGAACACTCCTGAAACACAGGATAGCACAAAGTGTAAGGAAGAAAAAGTACAGTTGTGTAAGAAACTTATTGTAACAGTAGATGTCCTACTGATCACTGTGGCAGTATTCCCAACATGTGGAAGTTGTCACCTCTGACGATCCAGCTGGGGTACCAAAGCTTTATCTTCCCAAGGCTGTACGTCTGATGCATAACCTCAGCCTGCTATAATGATGGACATATGAATGTAGATCCTCAGACTATCCCCAAGCCAGCAGCCTGAAGACTACTAACAGAGAGATACTGGTCAGCTAGGTGGGGTGTATTCTGAATAGTTAAGAAAACTCCCACATTCCCATGTAACAAAGCAGAGATTAAAGAAAATGGGCAGGAAAAAAAAGAAAACTGAAGTGAGGTAGAGGAGAAGAAGGGATAAAGGGTGGGATGGAATGCTGCAACAGTGATCAGTCAGACATTGATAGTTATGCTAAGTTCTTGCACAACTGGATTATGCCCTGACTGAAAGCACTGTTGCAGTATTCCTGACACATGGGTGATTCCAAGAGCTGAAGGGGAAAGGAAGGGTGGTTGAATAATAAGCAGAAGAGTTGTCCAGCAGTCTGGAAAAGATTTACCTAGCAAAGACTGCCCTGGACCTGGGGTATGCATCAGTTTGGTAACGGTGTGCACAGAGGACCAAGGAGCCGCCTCCAAGAGAGACCTGGCATCTATTCCCTTGCAAAAAGCCCCTGAGGAAGCCACTGCCTTAATGGAATATGCTTTGCATCAGGAAGGCAAGGTCTTACCATAGTGTGAGTAGCAGAAAGAGGTGGCCTTAGAGATCCAAGTTACAATAGCTTTTTTTTGCAGACCACTTGGCCCAGCTTATGGCTCATAAAAATTACAAACAGCTGGTCAGTCTTTATGAAGGATTTAGTTTTGTCTACATAAAATATGAGTTGCCTGTGAATGCCCAAAAAATCTGCAATTATTGCTCTCCTGTTTTAGGGGTTGGGAAAGAAAGTGGGTAGGTGAACAGCCTGACAGCGACAGCTGAGGCATTCACTATCTTAGGCATGAAGGATGGATTAGACCTGAGGCTTCCTTTCCTGTGAAATATAAGAGGGGGTGTGGCCAGGACAGCCAAAAGAAGTAGTTTTCAAAGTACAGAATTTTAGAGAAGTAGAAGATGCTGGTTCAAAAGGAGGCAATGTAAGGTTTTCTAGCACAAAAATGAGATCCCAAGGGGGAGAGATGGGTTTCCACTGTGGGTTAAGATATAGGACTATCCTGAAGGAAAGAGGAAAAGGTCTATGAGGGAGGCAGGCATTAATGGCTGACAGGTGAACTTTTATAGAAGAGTAGGCCAAATCTGATCAAAGTATTCACATCGATATTGTAGTACAGGAGGAACTTGCGATAAGAGTGGGTCCGGACTATGTTTGTGGCACCAATAACAAAATATTTTCCATGCAGTTGTAAAATTTCTAGTAGTGGGTCTCCTGGCTCCTTGAACAACCTTATCATGGAAGAGTTATCTTTGAGGAATTAAAATCCTATCAGATACAGGGTCAAGTTGAGAGATGGAATGTTTGGGTGGAACAGCAATTCTTTCTGTTGAGTGATCAGACCCAGTTGTAGAGGTACTTTCCTGTAACTTCCCTTTGTCAGCTGAAACAGGAGGGGAAACCAATGCTGCTTTTGCCAAAAGGGTGCCAGTAAAAGAGAGTTTAGATGTTTCCTTTTGTGCCTTCAGAAGGGTTTTGGAAGAGGATGCAGTGAAGGAAAAGCATAGAGGAATTTCCCTGTTCACTGGAAGGAGAAAGCATCCGTCCCCCTCCAGGCTGTGGGACAAGGGTCTCTAGTTCAAAACTGAGAAAACTGATGGTTGGTTGGTAAAGCGAAGTGGTCTAACTAAGGAGTGCCCCACTGAAGACTAATTCTGTAGAAAACCTGTTTAATGTCCATTTCTTGGGGTCGACCAGGGATTGACTTAGAAGGCCAGCACATTGTCCCAAGAAGGAATGCATGTGGTTGTGACAGTGAATTCATTCAGGAAATCTAATAATGCGACCCAAACACACAAATCCTTAAGAAATATCTGAAGTCTGGATGGACAGGAATGTGATGATAAGCATCTTAAATCGAAAGTTACCAAAAAACTCAAACGAGGAAGAGGAGGTAAAAGACTGTGTGGTGAAAGTATTTTTAACTTGGGCACTATCACAAACTGGTTTAGGAAAGAAAGGTCCAGAATTGGTCTCCAGATATTTTCTTTCTTTGGCAGCATAAACATTCTTGAATAAGAACCTCTTCCCCACTTGTAAGGAGGAAGTATTTCTATTACCCCTTGAGAAAATGTGCTGTAGAACACAAGAAAACAGAGGGGTTTAGTCTGGTAGATGTGGAATAATTTCCTAGAAAGGAGTAATTTCTTCCTACTGTCATCGACCCCCACTGAATCAGTCTCAGAACTCGTCTTAAACAATCAGTTGGCAAAGAGAGAGAACTGGAGATTCAGACTTTCTGGAAGGGATAATGAACTGGTGAGCTGGGGGTGGGGTGAGGTGCCTTGCATTCATTCTGACTTGACTGTCACCCCCCCCCCCCCCCGACACTGTTTTTTAAATGTCTACTTACCAGCACTTTGGTAAGACATTTCATTATGTTGCTTGCCAAAACTGGACATGGGAAGAGAAAAACTCTTGGAACATTTAGGAGGAGGGGATGAAAAAATCTGATTCTTACACCTTACCCTGCTCATCCCATTTTTGATAACCTCTGCAGCACAAAGACCAACAACTAAATCTCTATCCAAAGATAAATTTAAAATGTCACTTTTTACATCTTCTGTTAGGTTTTGAGAATGCAGCCAGGCAAACCTCCTCAACACAGTACCAGTGGCATGTACTATCTACAGAGTTATAAACACACTTTAAACAATGAGTAAGTGACTTGAGAAAGAAAGAGAGGAAGAAACTAAACCACACAAAGCAAATTTTTTCTCACAGGACGGAACTGCAGATAAAACATTCCTCATACTTTCATAGTCAGTCAGAATAAACTAACATAATAAGCCTGACAATTCAAAATTCTAAACATTAATGTAAAAGAATATACACGTTTTCCCAAACTTATGGAATGTTTTACCATCCTCGTTAGAAGGGGAAGGATTAGAATTAACAAAATGCTTGGCAGTAGCTAAACTGACTAAAGCTATTGCTTCTGGATCTGGCATGAGTGTATAGAAATTTGAAAGACTGTAAAATTTTGCACTTCTGTCAGCTAGTTACCACCTATCCTGTTGTTAGTGGGAGACACACAGGTTGAGCTATCCCATTGCCCGCATTGTGATGGGTGGACTAACGGTTAAGGTGTTTGCCTTGCAAACACAGGATGCAAGGTTTGAGTCTCACAAGGGATAATTGGCTAGGCTTAAAATGGCTCGCAAGGGCAGTAAGCCTAGTACTAATCTATGAACCTATGAACCTATGAACCAGTAGGACTTTAAAAGTCCTGTTTTTTAATCATGCCTAATTGCTATGGAAAACCTGAAAGTGCTTCTGGGTTTTCCAAGGCAATATGGTAAAGTCACCAAACTGGACCTGCATGCACAGCTATTCCCTGTTGGGTCCAGGTGCTCTAAACCGTGTGGCAATTGGCTGCAACTCTTGAAGGGGGTGGGGATTCAACCAGGAAGAGGCCTACAAAGGTCTCAGTGGTACATTTTTTTATTAGCTCTTCTACAGATGCTAATATTATAGGCTAGAGACTTTCTGTTTTTCAAGCCAGGAAGCTAGGATGGCTGCCAACCAGCCACTCAAGTCAAGCAGGCAGAAAGCCAGCCAGCCACTCCAGCAGGCAGGAAGCCTGCTAGCCAGCCACTCCAGCAGGCAGGAAGCCTACGAGCCAGCCAGCCAGCCACTCCAGCAGGCAGGAAGCCTGCTAGCCAGCCAGCCAGTCAGCCATTCCAGCAGGTAGGAAGCCTGCTAGCTAGCCAGCCAGTCAGTCACTCCAGCAGGCAGGAAGACAGCCAGCCAGCCACTCCAGTAAGCAGTTAGCCTGCTAGCCATCCAGTCAGTCAGCCACTCCAGCAGGCATGAAGCCCACAGCCCAGCAAAGACTGTGACAGTGTAAGTACAACTGTTAATAGTATTTTGTGACTCTAGTTATTTAAAATGGGAAAACTGTGTTTTATTTAAATGTAAGTTTTTAATGTTTACAGGTAAATGGCGTGTGCTACTTAATATTTAAATCTGTGCAGTGGTTATTTTGAGATTTCCAAGTAGTAGTTTTTAAAGGTATAAAAAGTGTGTGTGTGTGCATGTGATTATAATTGTTGCGGTTGTTTTGGGATGATTTGGAAGCATTCATTTTTAAAGGCTGAAATGTGTGTATAGAAGGTTTTTTTTTTTTTTTTTTTGGTGAGGGCAGTTTTCACAGATAAATGTAGTGTGATATACTTCTATTGTTGTGTCTTTTTTAGGGTACTTTCTGTTTACAGACAGAAAATTTACAAGGACAGTTTGTACTTTTTCATATGGAAATGTGTGGAATTTAATGCTGTCTTCAAGAAGTTAAGATATACTGCTTTGGGCACTTTTTCCTAGTGTTGGTTCTTGCAAGTCAATGTGTATGTGTGTATAACTCTATTTTTTGAGGGGGGAATGTTCATAAGTAAACGTAGTGCATTTATTACTCTAGTAGGTACATGTTGCCAACTTGCCATAGCTGTTTCAAGATAGTTTGCTTTTATAACTGTTAATTTATGAATTTTATTTTTTATGTTGTCTTTAAAAAGGTTAAAATGTACGGTTTTGCTTATAATGTGAATATGGGCATGCTGTTTTTACTTGGGCCTGTTTACTGCATCGTTGTGCTGAGTAAAAAAAAAGTTATGTCTTACCATAATGTTCCATCTGTATTGTTGATCCTCGTTCAGTCATTACGCATGGGTATCGGTTCCGAGCTCGGAACCGTGCCGGCCATTTTCCAAGCTTGCGTCAGCTTGAAACTCTCGAGCTAAACTCTTACCCATAATCCCCCTCTCCCTGTTACCTCAGATTGAGTTTGCAAGTCAAAGAAGGCAGAGGCTACCTCTGGTCAAATAACTTAAGAGAACCGGAAGGTGAGATCCACTAGAAACCACAGGAGGGGGAAGGAGGGAGGGTCGTAATTACTGAACGAGGATCAACAATACAGATGGAACGTTATGGTAAGACATAACTTCTTTATCTGATATTGTTAATCCTCATTCATGCCTTACGCATGGGACAGAGTCCCCAGCTACCTCTATTCCTGGGAGGTTCTCATGGAAGGACATTCCTGAGCACCATAGAACCGAAAGATGCTCTTCCCCTGGAGGCCAAATCCAAATTGTAATGATTGATGAAGGTATGAGGGGTAGCCCAAGTTGCAGCTGCACAGATGTCATGTAATGAAGCTCTGGCATGGAAGGCAGCAGAAGTTGCCACCGACATTGTTGAATGAGCTTTCATGGTAGTAGGCAACGAGATATTACGTTGTGTATAAATGAAGGTCACACAGCCCTTCAACCATCTAGCTAATGTGACCTTAGCAACAGCAGACCCTAATCTAGGTCCAGAAAAGGCCAAAAATAACTGGTCAGATTTACGAAAGGGTTTAGTCCTCTAAGTAAAAACGGACTTGCCTGTGTACATCTAGGGTATGTAGGCAATACTCTCCTCTGTTTGAATGATTGGGAAAGAAAACTGGCAATTCGACGGCTTGATTAATGGATATTTCAGAGATCACTTTACGCAGAAATGATGGATTAGTTCTCAGACACACTCTAGCTCTATGAAAAATCAAGTATGGACTCTTGATACATAAAGCTTGAAGTTCAGAAATACGTCTGGCAGAAGTAATAGCAACCAAAAAACAAGGTTTTCCATGACAAATCTTTGAGGTTGCAAGAAGAGGCTGGTTCGAAAGGTGAGATTGTCAGAGCTTGTAGGACTAATGATAAATCCCATGATTGAATAGGTTCTCTAAAAGGAAGCTTCAGATGATTTACACCTTTTATGAAGGTCTTGCACAATTTATGAGACATAAGAGAGGAATCTTGGACACCCTCATGAAAATTAGAAATTGCAGCCAAATGAACTCTAATGGTAGAGGCCGATAGACCCAATTGAAACAGGTCGGTCAGACAGCCTAGTATTATCGACACTGGTGCTGAAAAGGGATCTACTTGTTTATCTTTCAGCCAACAGGTAAATCTTTTCCACTTGCTCAGATAAGTAATTCTAGTGGAAGACTTATGAGAAGCAATGAGAATATCACATACTGGTAAAGAAAGATCATTCTGCCTGGCGATCAAGGGAATTGGGGTAGCCAAGCCGTGAGCTTCAGGCTGTTCAAGTTGGAATGAATCAGACTCTGTGGGTGTGAGATCAACTCCGGGGTTGGATGGAGAATCCATGGTCGATCTAGTAGGTGAGGCCAAAGGAAGGGGAACCAAATCTGTCAAGGCCAATATGGTGCTATTAGAATCACCTTGCTCTTCAACCGACGTGCTTTCTTCAGAAATTGAGGAATGAGGGGAAAGGGTGGAAATGCGTAAAGAAGACCCGAGGGCCAATCGTGGACTAGAGCATCCTTGGGTGAATGTCCTGAAGGGGGAATCAGGGCGAAGTAGTTGTTGCATTTGTAGTTGGTCGGGAATGCAAAGAGGTCGCAGCAAGGACGGCCCCAGCGGTGGAAGATCTCTGCCGCTATCAAGGGATTCAGGGACCACTCGTGAAGTTGAAGAATGCACCTGCTGAGTCTATCTGCGATTACGCTGGATCTCCCAGGAATGTGCATTGTTAGAAGAAAACGGTTGGTAGCCATCGCCCATTGCCATATTCTCATGGCCTCTCGACAAAGGGGGTAAGATTTGGTTCCACTTTGCTTGTGGATGTACCAGACCACCGCCATGCTGTCTGACTGAATCGCAATTGTCCCAGACGTTAGCAGGGGATGGAATGCTTGCAACGCCAGAAGCACCGCCCTCAGCTCTAGAACATTTATATGCAGAAGGGCCTCCAGTTCGGACCAAGTGCCTTGGACTGCCTGGCCCTGACATAGCCCCCCCCCACACCATCAGGGAGGCGTCCGTGGTCACTGTGGCCTTGGGTTGCTGGGGGAGAAGGGGCGAGACCATTGTGAGAGATTTTGTGTCATCCACCAATTTAAATCCTGTTTGCACCTGTGGGTTACTCGAATCATGGCTGAAAGAGGATGCTGAAAATTATACAATTGGGTGAGCAGTAGCCATTGTAGAAGCCTCATGTGAAATCTGGCCAGGGGAACAATGGTGATGGAGGCTGTCATGGAATCCAACAGCTGTAGAACCGACTGAGCCATGGATTTTTCATTTGAAAGGGTTGGAATTAGTTGTTGCTTTACCGTTAGAATTCTGTGCTCTGGAATAGCAGCTCTGCAGTTTTTTGTGTCCAAGATAACCCCTATGAATTCTGTCGACTGAGATGGGGGGAGATTGGATTTCTGCCAGTTTATGGTTATGCCTAGCCTTTGAGCAGCGAGGAGAGAGTATGCCAGGGCTTTTTCCAGTAGATGTCTGGTGGGGGTGGAAATGAGCCAGTCATCTTGGTATGGAAACACCTGGAAACCTTGAAGTCGCAAGTGAGCTGTGACAACTGCCATGCACTGTGACTGGCTCCCGCACGGAAGTGCAGACATCTTCTTGATGGCCTGTCCACCTTTATGTGGTAGTACGCATCTTGAAGATCTATAGAGCACATCCAATCGTCTTTTTCCAAAAGTGGGAGGATAGACTGTATTGTGACCATCCGGAATATTTGTACTCTCACAAAATTGTTCAATACACTGAGATCCAAAATTGGTCTCCAGTCTCCGGTTTTCTTTGGTACCAAAAATAATCTTGAGTAGAATCCGGATCCTATCTGGTCTGGAGGGACTATTTGGATGACTCTTTTTCTTAGCAGCTTTTCTATCTCTAATGCTGCTTCTTCCCTTTGACTGGGTGGAACGTCGGGAAGATTCTTTGAAGGGACGGAACAAAGATCGAAGGGGATATGATAACCTCTGGTTATGATCCTTTGTACCCAAGAATCGGTGGTGATGGTTAGCCAGGCAGAAGGATACAAGGAGAAACGTCCCCAAACCACCTCCAGAGGAAAGGAGTTGAGTTGCTCTTCAGGAGCGCTGGTAGGATTGACCAGGGAAAGAATCCCTGGAACCCTGGTTACGCGGCCCCCCTCTGCCTCGAAAGGAGCGTCTTCCCTGTGTTTCTCCCTCTGCCTCTAGGGGAGAATTCAGCCTGTGTGTCACAGAAAGGACCCTGAGATTTCTTGAACCATATCTTCCCACTCTTTTGGTTTTGGGAGAAAGCACGTTGAGGGGAAGAATAACGGACACCTATGGCAGAAAGGGTCTTACCGTCCTGCTCACATCTGGCCAGTGTGCTTTTAACTTTGGGCCCAAACAACGAGGAGGCCTCAATGGGGGCATTAAGAAAAGAAGACTTAAAGGGTTCCGCAAAGTTGTACAAGTGCATCCAGACGTGTCGTCTCAAGACCACAGCTGAACCCGCTGCTCTAGCTGCTCCTTCTGATGCATGAGATATCAGTTGTATACAGGTGTTAGATATAGATTCAATGGTGGCCAGCTGAGAGGCCACTTTGTCATGGACCTCATCAGACACGGCACCAGCCAAGGTTTCAGAGAGCTCAAAACCAGATCCCTTTGAAGCCTGGTAAAATGTGCCATATAATTTAGGGACCTGATAGCAAAGGTTGCTGAAGCAAAGGTGCGCTTTCCTATCCTGTCGAGGGCCTGGGACTCTTTGTTAGACGGATGGACAGTCTGGCTTTCTTCTTCTGCCAGATCCTTTTTTGTTGCGGCCGCCACCATCAAAGCATCCACAGGAAAACCTTTAGACCAATGGAGATCCGAAGCAGGAGGGGACAAGATCTTATCTGGCCTCCGGGGAATAGCTTTGACGGTATCAGGAGCCTTCCAAGCACGCTGCACAATCAGCCGGACAAAGTTCATCGGCAGGTGGAGTAACCCAGGAGGTAGGGGGCCAGGTGCGAAAGGCCTACAGGAACACAGATTCCTCAGAGGTCAGATTAGAGCTCTGCCAGTCACCTCTCTGTTTCAGGATTTCGAGGATATCACCAAAGGACACCTCAGAGGGTGACCGAGGGGGATCCTTCCCCCCCATCGAAATCTGTGTCTTCGGTGAGGGACTCCTCTGTGGAGTCCATGTGCTTCCTCTTACATGAACTTTTCCGGTGGACCTCCTCAGGGGAAGAAGTTGGAGAAGACAACGGAAAAGGGGATTCCTGAGGGAATATGCCCCGTGGCCCTTGCACCCAGTGTCCACTAGATGCGACTTGTGAAACCAGTGTACCAGAGGAGGGTGGAGGTATAGACAGCTCGGTATCGCCAGCAGTAGTGAAAGCCTTCTCCATCAGTTGGAAGGCTGGCCCACCCGAAAAGGAGTGCATGTCTAGGACAGGGGTCACCCCTCCCCTAAGTGGCTCAGCCTGCCGACCCGGAGTCCCTGGATGGCTGTGGAGCAGCAAGCTATGCGCGCCACAGCTGACATCCTGGTTCATAGAAAAACTTTCCTGCCATGAAGACAACTGCGGTTCCTTAGTGAGATCCATAAAGGGAACCGCAGAAGGGGAAGACTGTGCTACATCCATGGACTTCAAACACAATGAAGGAGGAGAATAAGAAGGGATCTTTGGAGATGGGTGATCACCTCCCAAGGAAGGATAGTTCCTGAGGGGTGGGATACCTCTGGCAAAGAGTACCTGGTCCACAAGACGCAACACATCATGTTTGGAAAGGCTGGACCTCACAGAGACTGAGGGAGAAAGAGGCCTGTCCATGGAAGAGGCAGACTCGGTGCCCATCTCACTGACCGCACTGAGGACAACGGTGCCAAGAGAGACTGGACTACTGTTGTCTGCACCGAAGAAGTCATCAGTGCCAAGGTCATTGTCTGCACCGATACAGGGATCGGTGCCTAAGTGGTTGTCAGTGCCGAAGCTGGAACCGACAAAACTGGAGTCAACAATAAAGGCATCGGTTCCGAGGAAGATCTCGGAGCTGACGCGGTCAAGGTCTGCGCCGACTGAACGGTCGGTGCAGATACAGTGGTAATGGTCTGAACTGAGGAGCCCCTCAGTGCCGATATATAGAAGGCTGCAGGAGAAGACGGAGCCGAAATCACTAATGGAGCCGAAGGTCTCGGTGCTGAAGGTCTAGGCACCGAAAGAACTGGGACTGACTGAGAGAGTTCCGGAGCCGAAACTTTAGCCCTTTTAGGTTTTGGTTGGTGGGAGTCCCCAGCCGGGGACGAAGGCAAAGATTTAGCCTTACTAGGAACAGCCATTTTCGTATGGGCTCCAGGAGGTTTTGAGACCTCCGACCCAGAAACAGCCTCTGAAAAGGGAGATTTTAGAAGTCCCTTCAGTATCAGCTTGTTTTTCCTTTCCAACAAGGTTCTATTAGAAAAGTTCTCATAAATAGTACAGGGTGGGTCAACAGACAAATGGGACGCTCCCAAACAATAAACACACAAAGAGTGTGCATCAGAAGTAGACAGTTTGTGTCCACAATCAGAACACCGCTTAAACCCCAGTCTACCTTATCTGCCATGACAGCAAATGAATTAATAGAAAAGTACCAACAATGGTACAAGAGAGTACCCGAAGGTATGAGAGAAAAAGGGAAAAAGATTACCAATGATGGTAAAGAGAGAATACCTTGCGGTAAAAGTAGTAAGAAGAAGGCAGAAAAAACCTGAAGAAAATATGAACGCTAGAAACGATAGAGTAAGAGACAATGAAATATGAACTTTTCTGACAGAAAAGTAATCTGTAAAGCTATTAAACAACAATTGACTATACTTAGCTCAAGAGAAGTACCTTGACATGACCGAATGGCAACTCGGCAAACGAAATCTGGGGTAACAGGGAGAGGGGGACTGTGGGTAAGAGTTTAGCTCGAGAGTTTGAAGCTGACGTGAGCTTGGAAAATGGCCGGCTCGGTTCCGAGCTCGGAACTGATACCCATGTGTAAGGAATAAACGAGGATTAACAATATCAGATTTACTGTTATAGGTTTATTTTTAATTCTCTTAATTGTTATGATTGGAGGTAAAGACTGCAGTGGTGGTGCTGCGGTAGCGTTGTCTCCTCACAGTTAGACATTGCCCGTTCGATTCTCAGTTAGAGCGTCTTCTGTGTGGTGACATGCATGAATGGGCATTCCTTCGTTGAAGATTGTGCGTTAGGCCTGGCAAGCCAGCACATAAAAATCTACTGCCAATCATTAGCGGACCGGAGTTCCGCTGTGGCGACCCCTAACAGGGAAAAGCCGAAAGAAGAAGTTATGATTGGAGGTAAAATGGGTCCATGGGGTCTGCTGTGCATTGTAGTTTTTTTAGCTGCTCTTGCAAGAAGTACTTTTAAAATGTTTACTTAACTTTAATGTATTTTTTTGGGGGTGTGGATACATGTTCAGAAGTTAATGCAGTGCATTTGGAATTGTGGTAAAACATTTATTTATTTTACATTTGTTGACCGGGAGTGTCCAACTGAGCTCAAACCCTTTTTCAGCAGAGGCCCGGAGATAAAAGCTCCAAAATGTACAAAACATGAACATAACAAAAGAAATATTCAAGAAATTAGAAATCTCATACAGTAGTTGCCAAATTATAAAATGCTATAAACAAAAGGATGATAAAGCATAGGAAGTAAAATGTAGTTTAAAAAAGTTTGCTTTTGTCATCATTGTTTCAGGATAGTTTGCTTTTATAAGTAGCAAAGTTTCCATTCTGTTTTTAGTGATGTCTTCAATAAGTTTACAATGTACTGCTTTCATTATAATGCAATTATGGCCAGTGCTGCTGTTGGGCCTGTTTATTGCATCATTGTGCTGTGTAAATTAGTGCTATACGTTTATTTCTTTTTTCTTAATTGCTGTGTTCAAAGGTAAATGGGGTCTATGGTGTCCACTGTGCATTCTAATTCATTTTACAGTGGCTTTTCAGTAAAGTGAAAATGTGTGTAACTTTATTTTCTGGAGGGGTGGGGGGCATGTTTGGTGCTAAATATAATGTGTTTGCTTTTCTATAAGCTGTGTTAATGTCAAGTTTTCAATGACCAACCATCTCTCCCCTACATTACATCATTTACTATTTTACCTTTTTAAATGGTTTGCAATTCCCTTCTGCTCCATTACTCAGGTCTTTCATATGCCAGTTTTCAGGTGCCAATGTTTCTAGCTAGTTCTTTCACATGCCAGTGTTTCTAGCCAGTCATCAGTGAATATTTATCAACTACTTTAGAAAGTGCTTCATGCTTATGCCAATGTTTTAACAGTTTTCAGGTGCCAATGTTTTTCAAATCAGTTCTTTCAAATGCCAGTGTTTCTAGGCAGTTCTTTCAAATCCAGTGTTTCCAGAAAGTTCTTTCAAATGCTAGTGTTTCTAGCCAGTTCTTCATTTAAATGGTTTGTGAGGTTTCAGTATGCTGTAATAACTTCACAATGTTGTACCCATAACAGCATCTCCTTCAACACCTCTGGTGATGTCATAGTGGGGGTATGGCCATTTTCATATTGACCACATCCCCATGTTCCACTTTGGCCTTGTTAAAAGGTGGCAACGCTATCATCTTTCTTAGGTGCAACAGGCTGGCTATCAGGGAAACCACAGGCTGTGACAAACACATTCTCCAATGCTGGCAACATTGGGGGGGGGGGGGGTAGGAGGTAGTTCTGGGAATTACAGCCGTAACATTTCACAGTATTTTTTTTTTGGTTTTAAAACGATAAATGAATTATAAAACAAACAAATAACTATTTACATAAATCCACAGCTGATCGATACATAAAAGTTAAACATACCAACATTTAATAGTTTTCAAGCATGTCTAAGTTTAAGCCAAGATTTATATGAATTTGTAATATTAGAAGTTCTCATCTTTATAGTAAGCAATTCAGTACTGTGAACAATTTTTGCCATACTAACAAATTCAACACTAGAGGGGGTAACTTTACTTTTTCAATTTTTATCAATTACTTTTCTGGCTATAGCAAGAACAGACCAAAGAAGAGAACTTGGGTTTTTTGGAATTATATCTAGAATTGCAGCATTAAATAAAAATAAAGACCTAGAAATATTACATCTACCTGACCACAGAGTTTGAATGAATTTAACTTCTTTCCAAAAGGGGAGAAGACTTCAGATTCATATACCATACACTTCCAATCAGCTATTATTTCAGAATCACATCTCCAGCATTTAATTCTATTTGATTTATACCTAATCGTAATTTTGTTGAGTGACAAAAGCTCTGCATAAGAATTTTCAAGTGAAAATGTTCTAGTATAATGAAGATGTGGTTGTATCTGTAGATTTTATTATTTTCTTATATTCTTCAGAGAAGTCTTCATTATTAATTTTTGAGGAATAGTTCCAATAAAAAATGTCTAAATATGTGAAATCTAACTTAAGAATTGTATAAATTTGTGACAAATATTAAGAATTCCAAAAATATGGGGAACGGTTTATTATCTAGGTTAAATATCTTGTGTTCACAAAGTCTCTTAAATATTTGTAAAATTAACCAATTCTTGGAATTTTGATTGCATTTAGACCTTAGATTTTCAATAGTATATGTCAGCACCACTTAAGAATTGATTCCAATAAATTAAGTTACTTTGTTGTTTCAATACTGGCATTCTGTTGAAGTTAAGAGTTTCTAAGTAGTCATTTGTATATGCAATTGGAAACATAGACAATATTAAGCATTTAATACAATGGTTAGAATATGTTAACTTTGGGAAAGAGGAAATGGTGTTCTTTAAACTGGAATTACACCCGCTTCTCAAATTCTCTTTTACACAAAAATCTTTTAATAACCAAAACTATCAGGGACTATTTGTTTGACCGGTTGTGATATATTTATTATTCAGTAATAATATTTCTTGATGTACGTGTTTCCATTTTGAATTCGATTAATTTACTCATAAAGCTATAACTTTTACAACTGGTGAAGTAGCATACAATTGAATATCAGAGAATCCCATTCCACCATTTTCCCAACCTTTTCTGTGTCAATCAAAGGAAACTCTTGGTTTATTAGGATGCCAAAAAAAATAAGTATAATATTACTGAACTTCATCAATTTTTTTTAGTGGAGAGGGTACTAAAGATTGCAAAACAATATTTTAGGGAGAATTACCATCTTAATACGCATTAATCATTCTTCCATGGTAAATAAGAAGTTGTTCCAATTTGTGACTAAGCTTAAAATATTATCAACGACCTATTGAAAGTATGTTTGCATCATTTCTTTACTATTAGACATAATGATTATACAAAAGTAGTTCACTTGATTGCTATTCGAATTGAAGACAGAGTATCTTTTGTATGATTTTTTTTTAAATTTTTTATTAATAATATACTTGTTTTATTATGATTAAATCTTAAGTTCAAGATTTCTTCAAAGTGACTCATAGAACTAATTATATATTCTAAGGAATTTTCTGTATTTCCTATTGTCACAGGATTTTCTGAGGGACTGAGAAACCTCAGTGTTCTCACAATTAAAACAATGCCACATTCTGGAAACACTCAGAGAAAGATAATCCTTGACAAGGAGATTCAGATATGTTCTCATCAGAGTCTGAATCCGAATTCTATGGAGAAAAAATCTGCCCCCCCCCCCAAATCACACTCTTCTCCAGATCCAATTTCCTGATCTCTTTAAGAAAAGATAAATCCCTTTCACTCATCAGAAACCACCTGACAAGAAGGGTCAATAGCCTAAACAAGACCCTTAGCCAGACTTAATAAACTACTCTTGTCCAATGAAACTGGAGCAGGATGAGCTACTGACTTAATTTTCCATTTCTTTGTGACAGGAAAATTAGGGCAAACAGGATTTTTAATGACAGCAACAATTTCCACTGGGAAGGGTACAACATTCAGGTTAAGCAGGGGGTGCTGCCCTTGCCTTGTCACTAAACACTGAAAAAAGTGGCTCACAACATCCCATTACGGGGACTCCAACAACCAGAGAGAACATGATTAACCTCTGGTCCATACTGGCTGTACGGGCAACACCAGAGGGATGCAGGGAAAAAGATGAATGGTCTGAGAAACCAGCTTTGGCTACAGCAGTCGTCCATATGTGGATGAGGCAAACTGATAGCCTGCTATGACGGCAAAAGCTGTTCAACTTTTTCCTTTTGTGGATGGAAGGATGAAAGATCATAGGAGTTTGCTGAAAATGGTGTCTCTTTCCTGGGGAAGCTAAACAGCACAAGCTGGTAAAACTTTTTAATAGTAGTATAAACACACTTTTCCCAATAAAAAATACAGTAGAAAGCAATCTAACAGACTTCATCAGCCCCAAAATGCAATTTTAACACAATTTCTCCACAGAAAAAATGATTTTAGAATGTTTAAATAAAATTACATACCGTATGCTCCTGTTTTAAAGTACAGCAAAGCTGTGTGATGGTGAAAGAAAACTACTACTAGCTGAAAAATACTTTCACACACAGCAAAGTAAATTCAAACTTTAAAAATAACAGGTGGAAGTTTTTCCCAAAGCAAACTTATCCACCCATCAGTGGAACAGCACAAGCCAACATTCAATTCTCTGATACCTGGTGGGAAGCACTCTCTTCAGTATCGGCAAAGCTGTGAAGGGCTTGGCACCCAAACCCGTCTTTTTAATCACTTCAGTTCAAGCTAATGGTCTGGGCATGTGGAAGGTGACCTGAAGCTTTGTTAAGCAGACTGGGTGTTATATCATATGCAGGATATAATCATATAGCATAGGCTACTGCAGTAGTGATCAAAATGAATAACACCTGGATGATTGGATGGGTATTCACAAATTCACCCCTTGCTTGATAGGCCTTGCTCTCTTCGAGGGAGATACTGGCAAGGTATTGATGGTTATATGACTCAGTTGCCTTGTAATTCCTACCATCCCTGTGTTATACAGTCATTTGACAACTACCACCTCAGAAAAACTTGATTTATTTTACCAAATCATTAGCCTCTTCTGAGGACTCACCACTGCAGAGTTAAGACTTTATCCTTCTTGTCCTGTTATCCATTTTTTTAAGAAAAAAATTGGTAGCGAAATAAAAACTGATGAAAACAAATACATATGGGTGAAGACTGAGAGCATCCTAGTACAGTAACAAATTCATAGTGCTTTGACACTTAATTGAAGCTCTCTAAAGAAAAATAAATGGTGAATGGGCACAGCGATATGCAGACGAAAATACTTTGACACCGATGTGGTGTACAAAGCACTTAAAGAAACAAGAGGAACTGAAGACGACTCCTACATATGACTGCTGCATGGACCTACACATATTTTGCAGACTACTGGCTCAGCACCAACTGAATCCTTCACAGGGAATACAGTACTGCTAATGAAACTATGATTAGGATGAACAAAAAGATAACAAATATTGCAGAAAACCCCAATGACGGATAACAAGTGAGAATCCCAAACAATGAAAATTAAAGTCTCTTCCAAGGAGGCAGAAGCCCAAGAATGGCTAAAAGGCAAAAGCTCAAAAATGCCAAATCTTGTAACAGAGAAGTACCAAACGAAGCTCAACTCCTGCACTCACAGTTCAACAAATAATGCTTGTTGAAGTTGTGAAGCAATGATCAAGCGGCCACAGCACAAGATGCTCAAAATGTTGACACCACCTGTTGCAAGTAGTCAAAGCATCCTCACTGCTGGTGAAATAACCTCTGACAACAGCATCTTCCGACAGTCAGTTCATTTCCTAAATGCAGAGCACAATTCAGGTCACAATCTATTGAGAAAACAGGTTGTGTAATACTACTCCAAGTTCTTACTACCCTGGAGTAAAAGATATAAGAGTTGTTTCTCCTCCTGAATTTATCCACCCTATTCAGGTAAAACTTAAGTCAGAGGTGTACATCTTAGATTATCAAGTGTTTTTTTTCTCCCTTTATTTATAATTCAGAAACAAAACAGGAAGATGAATACACTAACTTAAGGGGGAGTCTAACAACATTTTTGAAAGAAGTGCTTTACTCCTGAGGAATACACATTTCTTATGAAGTCAAATATAATTCCCTAAAAATAACAGCCTTCAAACAGAGGTGATGTCTACCAAGAAACACATTCCAACAGACAAACTCCAGAGCTGCCAAAACAGCAGGTTCAAATGGGTAGGAGTAAGCTAGTTAATAATGAGGTTAAGACTCCAAAGAGAAGGGTTCCTCAAAGTGTGAAAAATGAAGAAACCCTTTTGAAGGGCTGCATAACCAACCAATGGTGGAAAAAAGTCCAGCCCTCCACTAGTTCACAATGTGCACAGATAACAGTGACATGCAACAAAGCCATGGAATAATGGAGACGAAAGTCAGAGAGAGTCTAGAGAGCTCAACATTATCTTAAAAACACCTAACCAACTAAGGCAATATAGGACATACCTCAGCTCAAATTTATTTACAACATCTTCAGTATAAAAACAGATTGATCAGTGGAATGTTTCCTGTTAGATCAAACTATCTCCAAGACTATGTGAGAGAGCCAGAAACAACAAGAAATACAAGGGCCAGGCCCTGAGATGCAATCAGCTGTTGTCCCAACTGAAAGGGACTACTTTGGTGTGTTCTGAAATAAATTTTACTATCAGATGGTCTGAAACACAACCTTCTTGGACACAAGCAGGGCAAAAAAAAATATATTGCTCTTCCTCCTCTGAACTCTGTGATGAGGAGTGTAATTGTGGAATTGGAGGGAATGAGGAAAATCAGTACAGTAATCTTCCTTGACATGGGAGTGGGAATGCGTCCACCATAACCTCCCTTCCTGCTCTGCTGAACCAAGCATAGCATTAGAAACCCAGCATTATCCCAAGTGGCAAAAAGCTTGCCCTCTAGGGTGCTCCACTTCCAGAAGACCCTGACCACAAAGGAATCCCTTAATCTTCAGCTCCAATGTAGGAGAGGAAATGTAAGTCAATTAACTCCATTAGAACATCAACTTCCCTGGGGATATTAACAGCTGTAAAGGTGATGCCTTGTCTATGGGTCACCTGCCAGACATGCATAGCTTCTCTGCACGCAGGACATGACTACATACCATCATATTTATGCACCACTTCACAGTTCTTGCTGTCTGGCATGGGGAAGATGGTCTCTGATATCCAAAGACCTCAAGATAAGAATAACTCTGGATGGACAAACTGTACCATACACTAGAAATTTAACTGGCAAACAGGTATTTTATGACTCTCTAAATGGTCTCAAAAAAAGCAGTACAGGAGATCTCCTTTCTCTGCCAGCTATATATGACATGTTTAAGTCACGAGTTTTGTCTTCAAGGAAGATGGGCAGGAGGAGGAGAAGGAGGAAGCAGCAATTCAAATCCAGCGGTAAGCCTAAAGCAGCAGCCCCCCCCAATACAGTATTAGGATCAAGGCAAGCTCCAGCAGTAGCATCTTTAGGCAACTCCATAGCCAAAGATGTGAACAAGGGAGGTTGACAGGTTCTCTGGCAATATTTTGGGTTTTGCTGAGCAGCTAAGAAAAAACTTTCCATTCCAAATCCAAGTTTGGAAACAGGTAATCATGGATCAATGGGTGACTCATGTTTTGGAGAAAAAACACATTGGAGTTCTCCAAGATGCTCCAAAATAAAGTTTCATAGTTGCCCACGTTGAAATATAAGCTGTGGGAGAACTGCAGCTTCTTCAAAAGAAGTAGGCAGCAGGACTAGTCTCTCTGAGAAGAAAAAGTGAAGTTCTTCTCAGTTTTTATCTGGTCTTGAGAAAGAAAGGGGGTTCTACGCCCAACCTAGACACCAAAGATGTAAATGTATTCATTCTTTGCAAAATACTTAAAATGCTGACAGTTAAGCTTTTTACTGCACCATCTACAAACAGGACAACTTGTTTTATTCAGCATAAATGATTAATACTTCTTTTTGTTTTGGCCTTCAGGCCCACATCTGCACCACATATCTCTCCAAGTACATCACTCTGCAGTACACTGCCTCAGAAGCAGGGGGTGAGGGTATACATTTTGCCTTAGACAGACTCTTTGGCAACTCATACAACACAACTGTTAGAAAACTGCACCTTGGCCATTTTTAAAATCATAGGGAACACAGTCAACAATGACCAGTCTCAGATGACTGTAACAAGTGGTGATGTTTGAATCTCATACTGGAATCAACCCATTACTTTCAGTTGTTTACTATTGCTAAAAAAAGCATGTGAACATAAAGTGCTTTCACCATATCAACTGATCTAAGAAGAGGATCCTAAATGATGGGTTCTGTGGTTGGGTTTATCCTCTCTAACAAACAGCCTTCAGCATTCCTGTGCTTGGTGACTAATGCACATCCTTAATGATGCACACAGTTCATGTTAAGCATCAAATACAGAAGCATGATCCCTCTCTGAATATGCCCTTTGCCCCTTGCCACTAACACCTAACACCAAATCAATAATTACCATGAAGGGCTGGTGATTCCGTTGCTAACAAGTCATATGCATGTATATATTTGGTCCCCTTCAGATGAATGAAGTTTTAAAACTTTGAATTTCATATGGCCGAGACCATATGATCGAAGTTTTAAAACTTTGAACCTTCTCAACAGAGATCCCCATACAGCGCGGAACGGGACATTTTCCCTTTTCCTTCTGTAGTGCAATCTCAGAGTTGGTATATTTAAATAGCAGGGGGTGTAACCCCCCCCCTGCAAAAATGTCCAGGAATTTTTTTTTTGTTTTTTTCTTTTTCTTTCAGGTGTTCGAAGTTTTGAAACTTCGATCATACGGTCTCGGCCATATGAAATTCAAAGTTTTAAAACTTCGATCATCTGAAGTAGACCCATATATACTCACCTGACTTACAGGGAACACAGCAGACAAAATGACTGGACTGCCTCTGTGTAGAGAAAAAAAAGGAGGGAATTTTTGATACATCAGTATAGTCCTCTTTATAACTCAAAAGATAATGTAGGAAAGCATTTTTTCTTCAAGCAATGACTTCATTCCTTGATTGGTCCTATGACTGAGATGAATCTCAATCAGTAAACCAACCCAGGCACAAGGAGCTGAAGAAATACATCACTACCAATAAGGCACAACAGTGGGAGATTCCTTAACAGAAAACATGATCCTAAGGCTGCAGACAACAAAAGTTGCCTAGGCTAGGAAAGGACCACTGTAGATCAAAGGGGACATAATCAAGTCTAACAAAGGCAGAACCAGTAAAAACACTGCTCCAGCTGCTCTTTAGGAGGAATGGAACAGACTGCAGCACGTTCCTTGACAATAGAATGGATACCAAAGCAGTTAGGTGCTTTTGGAGGCCTTGAAAAACAATAAAGAAGCCTTTCCTGTACTTGGGCTGTCTGATTTTTAATATTTGGAAAGTATGGATGGTAAGCTAAAAGGACGTATCACAGAAGCACTGAGCTGGGACACTCCTGAAAAATGGAGCTTTAGTGGCTGCTGCCGAAGAACAATATGCCTTTGCCTCTCCCTCCAGAGTTGTTCCACAAGTCTCATAACAAACCAGAATGCAGTTAGCCAAACGTTTAGACATAAGTTTGCTTGACAACCGTCTGTCCTGCTTACCAGGCGTAAATGTGAAAGAGATGGCCAGACTGCCTGAAGTACTCTGTTCTTTCTGTAAAGTACACAAGATGTCTATGCACAGCCATCAACAGAGCACTCCTCCTCACTCTCTCTCTCATGTTCTGGGCCCTGGGACAAAATACTTGCAGTTGAATGGCTTCATTTAAAGCCAATTCTCAAACTACCTCAGATATCAAGGAGAAATCAGTGGAATAAGTTCAAAGGTTTAATCTGTTCTTCAATAATGCTATGTCTCCTAACACAACACGGCCTGTCAAGGATTGTCTTTAACAGATCCAACTAGTCACAACAGTTTAAACTTAAAAAGACAACTGAAAAAATGAATCTAAATGAGAGCCAGTGTTAACGTTTCTAGGGGAGAGTTCACAGGGAGGCAAGGCTACAATAGCTGACGAAGGGATCCTGACACATGCAGAAGACAGCCAACTGCAGACTTCAGGTTCTGCAGCTTCAGCAGGCAGGATGACTTTAGATTACACCAGATAGAGAACTTTGTCCACTTAGACAAAAATAAGTATATTGTGCTTGTTTTTCTAGCTTGTTGAATGAATACCAGCACTTCCTCACTGAAATGAACTTTGAAGGGTATCAGGCTGGTTCCATCCATGTTACTGCCTGAGACTCCTCACATTTGGGTGCACTACTAATTTGCTTTGCTGTATTAAGAAGTGATCACTTCTTGTTTACCTAAATTAGCTGAGAAAACCATGACTGCCTTGGCCATTGAGGGGCTACTAAAATGAGCTCTACTTATTTTCTTACCATTCAAAGAATCCAAAAAGGAAAGGGAAGAGTGCAAACCTGTGAAGGTGTCTCCCAGTCAAAGGAAATAAAAAGGTATTCACCACTCAAGCTCCCTTTCAAGGGAATCTAACACTAAACTTCTTCAGACCATAACTGTACTGTAATGCAAACAGTTTTACCTTTGGAGTTCTCCATTTCTGCATTAGGTCTATGAAAACTTGCCTGCCAAATCTCCATTAACAGAGGGTGTAGTAGGTGCCGAACTTTCTGCTAGCTAGTACTGACATAAAAAATAACATAACTGGGAGATACTGGGATTGCTGGAGATGAAAACAGGTACCCATGTTTGTTTAGGCATCACATAATAATGATGTCTACTACAGTACACCTGCAGGGGCAGAATCAAGTCCATAATTTTTTTATGCCTGTTGTGCTTGCTCACCACACTTGTGTTCCCATCTGTTTTGTATCTTCAGGTGGGCAATATGGGACTCCTCAGGTTAAGCTAGGTCTCTATTACTTTCTGGGATAAAGGACATTGCTGGATTGTCCAACACCAGCTGAATTCCTTAATTATAGAGGCGATCATCAATGATACTTCCAACGGACACTGATGTGGCTCCCAAACATTTTTGAGGTATCACTAGATTTTTATCATACTGAGTCAGGTCACTGGCTCCATCAGGATAAAGGTAGACACGTAACCCAGAGATTTTACAAATGTTCAAACTATCAGGTGCATCTCTCAGACATGGTGGCAAAGACTTCCAACTTAAGGGCTTTGTCCTGTGGCAGAAACTGCTCATCTTCATGTCCAACATGGTCCATAGAAAACATTGTGAGTACCCAGTATAAGCCAGGATTCTGACAGATTCAAGGAAAACCCAAGACTGGTCATGAAATTAAGATAGTAGTGCAGGGCCCTTTGCATCTCCTCTAAGGTGGGGGGGGGGAGTTGGATTAACCAGACATCTACACCTGGAGGGATGTCTGGTTAATCTAGACATAGAGGGATGTGAATTCCCCTAGTCTTGAGGTCAGCAAATATGCAAATTTATTTTCACATTTGTTAACCAGGTTCTTCCAAATGACCACACTGCCCATTTTCAGTGGAGATCAGAGGCGAAAAGCTCCAACAAAGTGACTTACATATTAACACAGAAGTAAGTATTAAAAGCATAACATACAGTTTACAAAAAGACAGTACTTAGCATATACAGAGATGACAGAGAAATATTTAGTAATTGTCACCTCACAGTAAGACGCTGTCGTGTTCGATTCTCAGCTACAGCGTCTTCTGTGTGGAGACATGCGTGAATGGGCGTACCTTCATTGAAGGTTGTGCGTCAGGGCCGGCAACTCGGCACGTAAAAATCTATTGCCAATCATTAGCGGACCGGTGTTCCGCTGTGGTGACCCCCAACTGGGAAAAGCCGAAAGACACAACAACAACAACATATAGTACAAGGATTATGCAATTATCAGTCAGGAATTTTAGAGGGTAGGTAAATTTGACAGAGATAGAAGAATTATAGAGCAAGGGGGTGGTCAGGTAGGATCCTGCCATGGGCAGGTCTAATTTTTCTGGAAAAATAGGTGCAGTTCTTTTTTGAAGCTTGTTGCTTGAGTGGTGTTTCACAGGTTAGAGGGTAGATTGCTCCAGATTTTTGTTATGGATGATTTATATAGGAGATTGCCAATGTTCAATTTAGGTGTATGTGTTTCTAGAAGTTTCTCTGAGCTGCGGAGGGGGAGAAGGGGGGAATAGTATGAAACTAGGTTGGTGAGAGAGGGGCAGGTCGTGGGTTTGCTTAGCATGAGGCGGGTTAGAGGTAGTTGGGACAGTTTTATGTGATAGGAGAATTCAAGCCATTGCAGCTTGCAGAGGGCTAAACAGTGGTGGATTGGGTTAGGAAGGTTAGCTGCAAATTTGGCAATTTTACTGTATGTCTGTTCTAGTCTGGAGAGTAGACAGGATTGAAGGTTGGTGAGAACTGGTGAACCATAGAGGAGGCTAGGAAGGATGTAAGCTTGGGCCAGCGTATGTCTAGAATCCGCAGAGAAGAATTCTGAGTTGTGGTATAACATACCAAGTTTTTGGTTAGCTTTTTTATTGCTTAGTGAATGTGCAAGTCAAATTTTAGTTGGTCATCATTAGTCATTCATATTAATTTACAGTGAGTGTCTACATTGATTAGGGTGTTATTTAGTGAAGAGATGGAGAAGGTAGCCTTGAGGTGGTCACTGTTTTTAGGGAGAAAGAGAAGTAGCTTTGTTTTTTGTGGGTTTAGGATAAGCTGATTATTTTTTAGCCGATGTTCAGCAAGATGGAAGGATTGTTGAGTGTGTGTCTGAAGAAGTGAGACTGAGTTTATGGATATGATCAGGGAGGAGTCGTTGGCATACTGTATGAGGCTAGAGAGGGAGGTGGAGCAGTGGAGGACATTAATAAAGATGTTGCAGAGGAGGGGTCCAAGAATGGAACCCTGGGGTACACCATTGTGAATAGGTGAGCAAGAGGATTGCCATTTTACTGACTGAAGCCTGTCTGTGAGGTAACTGGAGAACCATGAGAGAGTTGTGCTAGATAGATTAAGGTTAGCCAATTTAGTCAGAAGTTTGGGATGTGATATTGTTGCCAAACATCTTGTGAACATTCTGAGTACATCAGAAAGACCACATGGAAAGTTGGTGACGTGACAGTTTGATTAGCTCTGAACTGCAAGAATCACCAACAATTCATGTGGATAGGAATATGCAGGAAGAATCCAAGTTTAACTGCAGTGCATCTCACAAAAATAAGACTAGGATATGGTGAATTAACATTTTGATTTTGGTTGCCTTACTTTACTTATTGATTTGTTAACCAAGTAGGTAGGCTGGTTCAATGTGTGGAAAGCCTGCTTTGGTCTCTGACCTTCAAAGGTCTCCCCTCCCTCCCTTTGGCCACTCTACATAACCCATTTACTCCCTAGTGGGTAAGAAACCACCAGCTCATACTCTTTCCTTGAGGGTGAAAGCTGAGCACTGACAGCAATGCAGTTATTAGTGCTGAGGATAAGGGACTTTCTGTTTTAAGTGTTTAATCTTCTCCACCAGGTCCAAGGCTCTTAATAGAACCTGCAAAAAAGGATGCATGTGTGCTTCCATGTAAGCATAACTGGAGGTTACAATCTTTCTCACCAATTACCCACAGCCACCCACCACCAAGATGAGTCAGCTGACAGACACATTATACCTTCTCCCTGTACCAGTTCCTTCAGCACCTGAATTGCTAATACAGTTGTGGTTATATGGGTACAGTCAAGGTTTTATCATTTAAAGCCACAGATATGGCTGGAGGCAATCCTTCTTTGGTACTATGCACACTATGGAATAGAACGCCTTTTTTCTTTAGAGGTCCCCTCTCTATAGTTTTGCATGGCAAGAAGTTAACTATAATTGGCAATACAAACTCAGTTTGAATTGATAAGACAAGAGGCACTGCTAGTAAGGCAAGTAAGGTTACGAATTCTCAACTTCTTGTATGAATTAAGTTGAAAATGGTTTCCTCAGACTTAGGAAGGCCTCCTTTACAGTATACAGCAGGGGAAGGACAGAAGGGGAGGGACTGCACTGTCAGTAGTGGCTGGTGCCATCCATGGTGAGTGGATAGGGGATTTACCTCAGTACATTTTCTTTGGCCTATACCACATAAACAGGCTAGATTCTTTTCAAATGCCTTTGTTTCAACTGTTCTGCCATGACTGCTGCTGGCAAAAGGGTTATTGGTTGTTGTTTCTACTCTGTCTGAAGATGGGCTGATGAAAAAAAATGTTTTACTACCATCACAGTTCTCACCTTCAACTTCCATCTCTTGAAGAACCACTATAGGAAAAAACAGGGAAAAACTCTTTTAGCCCCATAAGAGGCTGCCACAGCCACCAAGTGCAAGTATGTTCTCCCCAGCAACTATCCCCTCCTTAACAGGAAAAGGCTGCATAACTACACAGCTGAAACTCATCCAAAAAATATGGTACCACAAGAAATGGTGACAACAAAACCAGGGACCCAACTCGCCAAAAGCCTTCCCTTTTAAGATACTTGCCCCAACAGGAAATATTAAGGGTTGAGATCCAGCTGAGAAGTGGAAATGGATGACGCTAGAGTATTCAGACTCTAGCAATCCAACCCTTAGAGGGAGTCAATTCATGGACCACCTTGTGATGACAGGAGGACTGCCAGTCATGCCAAGAGAAGTAGGACAGTGGATGTGTGGCATATGCCAGCATAGCTAGCTATAATTTAGTAAAGAACTGTATGTCATTTGTGTATCAAACTGATTTGTACAGATACTTGTGTTTAGAAATGTATTTGTAAAATTGCTTGTGTTAAAATGCATCAACACTGTGCCCTGCAGGAAAGAAAAGAAATGTGCATGTATTACTGTAACTGAATTAAATGTATATGTTTTGAAAGATGATACTGGAAGAGAAGAATTAATCTCAAACTTCAAAAATAGGAAGAAAATTAAACTATTGGGCCTAGGCCACAAAGACTGTATCTCACAGTTTTGAATGAAGCCAGAGATGCAATGTCTGTAAGACGTATGGTTTATTAGCTCCTATAGGAAGAAGGGAAGTGTTTTATGACTTACAGCAGCTGCACTAGATCTTAGCATTCCTCTTGTGTGTGTATTTTTGACATGTAGGTGCTAAAATCCTGACAGCTTCTAGTACTGGTGATAGCACAAGAACCAGAATTCGGATGACCAGATGTGATGTCATTGTGTAATCAAATGAAATAATATTTAGATATTATACTGAGAAGTCTCTCAGTCAGACTGAGCAGTCTGTTCTTGGAACCTGACAAAGGAGGAAGACCACCCACCTACTTCATCTTGCCTTGTGCTAGTAAGTGGCTAGGAATAGAAATTCTCTAAATTAGTTAGGAAAATATAGTGAGAATAGTTAAGTATTGTTTTTCTAAAACTGTGTGAATCTTTCCAGCTGTGTTATTTTTAATATTTCCTGTGACTGAAACTCTGGTGTTTGCTGCAAATACTTAGTATTTTCTTGTTCTTTTATTATTTATTATTAAACATATTTAAAATACTTATTGTGGCCAGCCCTTTAGAGAAACATTTTAACCTCTGAGAGTGCTTACACGTATTTGGTGACAGCTCTGGCCTCTCCTGAAGCCTTGCTGTTTGGTCAACATTACCATTTGTATCAATATTAATTTCACTTAGGTAGCTGGCTTTGTAGTGCCTGGAGGCAGTGATAGCTACCTTATAGTCTGGGCAGAAGTGTGCATAGCTAGTAAACCTGTGCCAGCCTTTCCCAGTTCTGTGTGGGTGCATGCGCAAATCAAATCTCAGTGTGTGTGTCAGCTACATGGAGCAGGGACACGAAGCACTGGTTTTACAGAGAGAGTGGTGGAGGACTTGGCTGAGGACTTAACTCTGAAGCTGTGCCAGTGGGGAGTCTTACTGGGGACCTGGAGGGAGACAGACAGAGAAATCCAGTCTCCAGGCTGACTGTGCTGCTTGTGTGCTCTTAAGGGAAATTGTGCTTGATGCAAAGAGGTCTGCACTACGAAATACTGAGAGGATCTGTGTGTATTCCAAGTGAATATCCCTCTCCAGTCTGTGGTGAGGATTCAGGCTCCTTGCTTACTGGCCCAGAGTGGGGACATCACACATCTGACTAGCTGTGAAGGGACCATGAATTAAAGAACCAAACTAGAAAAGTTCACTTATATGTGCAAGGAACACAGGGGAAGCTCAAGCTAGCCACCTCAACTGCACAATCCTGAAGGGGGCAAGAGAGAGAGAGAGATCTACCCCATGTCTACAGAATGACTGCTAAACCTTGGCTTCAACCTTACCCCTAAAGCTGAATATGAGGTTCTCCTGCTTATAACCCAAAAGCCTCATCAGGCCCAACACACAAGTTAAGGCAATCTGAAAGAGGGTGAGCACTCCAGAAGCAATGGCAAACAGACAAGTAGATATGCCCAGGCTATGATGGGTCTCCCTCAAGGGCAACCCGCATAAACAGGAAAGGATTCAAGACTCAAAAAGAAGGAAAAAGATGAGACGTACCACCAAGACTGTCATGAGACAAACATGTCACGTTAAAAACCAAATTCTTTAATGTAAACACTAAAAATCCAAGTAGAATAAAATAAAGTTCTAGGGTGGATAAGCGCTTTCATTAAAAACCTTCTTCAGATACTCACCCATTAACCAGTGTATTTCCTTAAAAAGAGGATAGATAGCCAATCAGCAGAAATCCAGGAAGAAGCTGGACAAATAAGCTGATCATACTGAACCAACCATTTAGCATATCAAAATGACCAATAGGAGACTGTCAAACTATTTCTTCTAATCAGAGGCATACCAGTCTCAAAGCCATTCATAATAGCAATTTCTAATCGGAGAAGGACCAATCAGCAAAATTCCAGAAACAAGCTGGACCAATGAACTAGTCATACTGAACCAACCTATTAGCATATCAAAAAGACCAATAGGAGACTATCAGAGACTGTTTCTTCCATTCAGAAGCATGCCAGTCTCAAAAACCATTCATAATATCAAATTCTAATCACAGAAAAAGAAAGACTAATCATCTTGAATCAGGAAGCTTATTTACCAATGCCTATAGCACCTGGTATTTCCAGGCGGTCTCCAATCCAAGTACTAACCAGGCCCGACCCTGCTTAGCTTCCAAGATTGGGAGTCAGAAGAAAGGAACAACCAATTAATTTTAGTCAAAAAGCTTATCTTCCAATGGAAGTTAAACCATGACTATACATAGTCATAGGAGGAAAGCAACAATCGATACACAAACTGAAAGTCGAACATGCAAAGAAGGCAAGGGGAACCCAAGGGCAGAATACAGTACCCATTTTGACTTAGTTACAAGGACTCCTAAGAAAGGCAAGACAACAGAGTACATAGCCTGTATTTACAAAAGACAATTAGCATGTTTCATTAGATCAAATGCATTTCTTGGCCAGGCCTCTTGCTTTAAATATGGGCTTAAGGGGGATAACACCATTGAGACCAGGTGAACGATTGGCTTGGAGTTCCATAACCCATTTAGTTTCTTGTAGTTCAGTGTTATTACGTATATCACCCCTTCGCAAATTCTCTCTTAACATGCTTATGGCCATAAATTGAAACCGATGTGTTTTATTGTTTTTAATATGCCCAAATAAAGCATTATTCTCTACGCTATTGCGAATATCAGATAGATGCTGTAGAATCCATTCTTTAAAAGGTCTGTTGGTTTTGCCTACATAGTAGGTTGGGCAGGACATGCAAGTGGTTATATAAATAATGTTGGCACTCCTACAAGTAGCTCTTTCATGAAAAGAGTATTTGAGTCTTGTCACTGGATGTACAAAGACATTTTTGTTGCAAATATATGGGCCAGCCTTACAAAAGCCACATCTCCATGTCCCTTTCCATACAACCGATGAATCACACAGATTTTGTCTTCTACCAAAGCCATCATTTTGACATAGCAGCCTTTTTAATTTTTTTCTGTTATTATAAGAGAAACTGGGGAAATCACCCACTATGTTCCTAATTTTTGGATCAGATGTCAGAATCGGCTAATACTTCTTGATTATCCCACTTACACAGGCGTTATTGGAGCTTGGAGCTATAGGTTAGAATACATCTCAATTGATTAGTTCATTGTCTGGGCGCAGTCACTGAGCTATTAGAATCTTGTGATTCTACTCTCCCTTATTTCCATTGCTTCATCACGTTCCATGTATATCTTATTCCTTTAGTAATCTCTTTTTGTGAAAGTGGAGATTAATTTCTTCTGTTCATCCAAATGATCATCTGTTTGTGTGCACAATTTGGACACTCGCGTTACCTGGTTCTTGACAAGGTTGAGGAAGATGTGCCTTGGGTGCATGCTTGTTCTGGTGTAACATCTGATTACGCCATGTGGGTTTCTAAAAATGCTGGTGTCTATTCCTTTTGTGGTATCCAAGGTCAATCTTGCATCCAGAAATTCGATGGTTCTAGCTAACACTTTCAGTTCAAACTCATGGAAGTCAGTAGTACTTTCCATGTAACCAACAAATTCACATAAACTACATTCATCCCCTTCCTAGACAATAAAGATGTCATTCACAAAACTGTTATAAGAGACCAGCTGTGTGTTACATATATTGTTTGGGTCTATCGCTCATTCATTTTCCCATTGTGCAAAGACCAGGTTGGAATAGATATTAGTGCATGGGGTACCCATGGCAACGCCCCATTTTTGCCAATAATACACATCTCCATAAACGAAAATGTTATTCTCAAGCACTGACTCTAGTAGGCCACAGATAAGAGAGGTGTCAACATCCTTTGCTTGGCCAAATTTTCTAATACATTCAATGACAAAATCATTTGTTTTTTTTTTTTTTTTGAGTGTCTTTCGGCTTTTCCCGGTTAGGGGTCACCACAGTGGAACTCCGGTCCGCTAATGATTGGCAGTTGATTTTTACGTGCCAAGTTGCCAGCCCTAACGCACAACCTTCAACGAAGGTACGCCCATTCACGCATGTCTCCACGTAGAAGACGTTCTAGCTGAGAATTGAACCGGACAGAGTCTTACTGTGAGGCGACAATGCTACCGCAGCACCACCACTGCGGATGACAAAATCATTTGGTATTACATTGAAAAGGCTGCGAATGTCCATAGTCACAAGTAATAGGCCTTC
The DNA here is from genome assembly GCF_019279795.1 of Protopterus annectens. NCBI lineage: Eukaryota > Metazoa > Chordata > Ceratodontiformes > Protopteridae > Protopterus > Protopterus annectens. The sequence continues at coordinate 1,396,521,101 of NC_056725.1, forward strand.
ATAAAGGCGGTTGAGAAAAGTACAGTTTTGTACCTACCATAAATGTAGATGTCCGATAGATATGCAACTGCAGTCATAACATATGGGTTGTCCTGCCTCAGGCAGCCCTCGGTCGGCCGGATTCCAAAGTCTGGGTCCGACGTCGGCTGATGTCGCATTTCTCTCCGACGTCAGAGCGGCTGGAGTACATAAGCATCAGCCGACGCTATTTTCTTCAGTGTTTCTTGCCCCAGATGCGAGGTGCCCTCCAAGGAAGGCTGTAATCAAATTGGAAGACAAAAACAGGATTCCAGACAAATAGATGAGCAATAAACAGATACACCACAACAGATATCCCCAGCTGAGAGAAACAGGGAAGGCTGTAATCAAATTGGAAGACAAAAACAGGATTCCAGACAAATAGATGAGCAATAAACAGATACACCACAACAGATATCCCCAGCTGAGAGAAACAGGGATAGGAGTGGACCCTAGGCATAGAGGGGTATGGAGGGAGGGAAAATCCGACTGCAGTTGCATATCTATCGGACATCTACATTTATGGTAGGTACAAAACTGTACTATGTCCTTCAAGAATGCAACTGCAGTCATAACATATGGGTAGAATACCATAGCTTAGCTGGGGGAAGAGGAATGCTCTAGGAAAAAGATGGTGTGGCAATCAAACCCTGCAGGACTGCCAAAGCAAAGACTGCTCTGGATCTGGAGTATAGAGGGAGATTGTAGTGTTTGGAGAATGTATGCACGGAGCTCCATGTAGCAGCTTCTAGAATGTCCTTAGTAGGCACCCCTCTTAAGAATGCTGTAGAGGTGGCTGTAGCTCTGGTGGAATGTGGTCTGACATTGGCTGGAACAGTCTTTCCATGAAAGGAATAACAGAATCTAATGCAATGTCCAATCCATTTAGAAATAGTCTGTTTTGAAATTGCTTTTCCTTGAACTGCAGGGGCGTAAGCTACAAAAAGTTGTTCAGACTTCCTACTGGTCTTGGTTCTGTCCAGGTAGTATCGAAGTTGTCTGTGAATGTTCAAGGTATGTAACAGTCTTTCCCCCTTATTCTCAGGATTTGGGAAGAAAGCAGGCAGATGAACAGCTTGATTTAAAGAAACCCTAGATACCACCTTTGGCATAAAAGTAGGGTTGGTCCTTAATGAAACCCTGTCTTTGTGGAAAATTATGAACGGTGGTATTGCCATTAGAGCCTGTAGTTCCGAAGCCCTTCTTGCTGAGGTAATTGCCAACAGGAAAGCTGTCTTCCATGAGAGAAATTGCAAGTCAACTGAAGCTGCTGGCTCAAATGGAGGTAGAGTCAGTTTTTCTAGGACAAAACTGAGGTCCCAGGCTGGCACTGGAGCCTTTCTTGGTGGCTTAATGTTCTTGATTCCCCTGAGGAATTGCCTTAGCAAATGATGTGAAAAGACAGGCGGATCAGTGTTATATCTAGATGAAATAGCTGATGCATGTATCTTTATGGAAGAATATGAGAGTCCATTCTTTAGCATATCTGCCAAATATTCCAGGATGAGTGGAATGTTCAATAATGATGCATCATGTCCCTTGCTGGTATTCCAAATGCTGAATCTCTTCCATTTTGCTAAGTAAACCTTTCTGGTGGATGGTCTTCGAGCCTCTGTTAGTATCCGCTGAACTTCCTTGGAGAGAGATAGGTTGAGGTTATTCATGGGATCTCCCAGGCTGTTAGCTGCAGTGTCTGAAGGTTTGGATGCACTGTTTTGAAGTTGTGTTGAGTCAAAAGTAGAGGCCATTGGGGAAAGGCCCACTTCTTGGTGTGACATATGCTCCGTAGTAGTGGATACCAGTGTTGTCTTGGCCAGTCCGGAGCTATTAGGATCCCCTTGGGTCTCTCTGCTTTGATCTTTAGTAATACTGAGGTCATCAGTGGCAGAGGTGGGAATGCATAGATTTTTAGGAAGTTCCAGTTGAATGAGAGAGCATCTATTTTCCAAGCTTGTGGATGGTATGTCCTTGAGCAGATTTTTTGTAGATGATGGTTGAGGTGAGAGGCAAATAGGTCTACTTCTGGCCTGCCCCATGTCGAAGTGAGCTGTGTGAAGATCTTCGGATGTAACCTCCACTCATGTGGATCTGTGAAATTCTTGCTTAGGCTGTCCGCCAGCACATTGTCTTTGCCTGGAACAAACTGGGATTGTAACTGAATGTTTAGGCTCAGTGATTTTTCCCAAAGATGCATTGTCAGTCTGCAAAGGGGGTAAGAATGGGTGCCCCCTTGCTTGTTTATATACCACATCACAGTGGTGTTGTCTGTCCGTATCAGTAAATGGCCTTGCTGAAGTTGGTGTTGAAAGGCCTCGATGGCATGCATTACTGCCAGCATTTCCTTTTGGTTTATATGCAGATGTGTTTCCTTTGGAGACCATTGACCTTGTATACACCTGCCTACCATGTGCGCCCCCTATCCAAGGTCTGAGGCATCTGTGGTCATGGTCTGTGTTATCTGTGTTTTTTTGAATGACATACCTGTGTTTGCCTGGCTTACCGAGGCCCACCAATGGAATTCCTTTTGTAGGCATGGAATGAGCGGTATGGTTGTCTCTAAGTTGTTGCTGTGCTGAGACCATAGGCTTTTTAGGTACCACTGAAGCTTTCTCATGTGTAGTCTTGCTAATGGAACCAGGAGAATGCAGGATGCCATGTAACCCAGGGCCTGTAGGAATCTCCTTGCAGTCATCTGGGTAAGTTTTGCCAAACCTTTGAAATAATGAGTTAACTTCTCTTGCTTGTCTTCTGTTAGGTAAGCCATTTGAGAGGCTGTGTCTAATTTGGCTCCTAAGAGGATTATTTGCTGGGATGGCTGAAGTCTTGACTTTTGGAAGTTGACTGTGTATCCCAGAGCTTGAAGTAATCGTATGACATAGTCCAAGTTTTTTGTCAACATCAATTTGTCGTCCGCTTGTATGAGGCAGTCGTCCAGGTACGGGTAAATTTGGATCCCGTGGAGCCTGCAATGAGCAATTACTGAAGCCAGGCATTTTGTGAATACTCTGGGCAGTAGATAAGCCAAATGGCAATGCTGAGAATTGATAATGCTCTGGCCCTGCAAGAAATCTGAGGTATCTTCTGCAGCTGTGTCTGATAGGGACATGCAGGTATGCCTCCTTGAGGTCCAGAGTAATCAGCCAAGACCCCTTGCCCAGCATGGGAAGGAACTGCTGTAGAGTCAGCATTTTGAACTTTGGTACTATGAGAAAGGTGTTTAATGCGGACAAATCCAGTATTGGTCTCCATTGAGATTATTTTCTTGGAACAAGGAACAGTCTTGAGTAAAACCCCTGGCCTTGTTCTTGTTGTGGAACTCTTTCTATTGCTTTCATCCGAGTCAGCAGAGAGATTTGCTTGATAGCCTCTGCCCTCTGGTTTTGTGGTAGGTTTGGCATGCCTTGTTTTCTTGGTAAGGTATGAAAATGGAACCTGTAACCTCGGCCTATAATGTCCAAAATCCATTTGTCCTTTGTCAATCTGTGCCAACTGTCTGCAAACAGAGATAATTTCCCGCCCAAGGGAGCTTCTATTTGTTCCCTGGTAGGCGGAAGTAGAGGAAAGTCATTGAGGTTGTGGCTGTGGGGCAGGTGAAACCCCTGTGTCACTTCTTTGGTTTGCTGGCTGCCATTGTCGTCCCCTGTAAGGACCTCTGTATTGTCCCCTTCCTCGGCCACGTCTGTTTTTACCCCTTTGAAATTTTTCAGGATTAGGAAAGGACCAGTTTTTTGAAGGCCAATTCCTACTGAATCTGGGGGGTTGAACCTGAAGGAAATCTTTCACCGTCTGAACTGATTTTGCTTTTTCCTCGATGGACTTTAACACATCCTTAGCATTAGCACCCAAAAAGCTTGTTCTTTTCCAAAGGTGCATCCAGAAGTTTTGCCTTTACATGATCTGGTAGAGGTTGATCTTTTAACCATGCATGTCTACGAATGACTGCCCCTGTCATAGCTGCCCTACATGAAGCTTCCAGTGCATCATATCCACACTGCAGGAAGTGATTGCTTACTTGCTGAGAGTTATGTACAGCTTCCTGCAAAGACTTCCTGTCTAAAGGATCAGGAGAGGCCAATGTTTTCTGTAAATCTTCTAACAGGAAATCCTGATATTGTAACATATGAAAAAGGCAATTCAAAGCTCTCATAGATAAAGTAGTGGAGGTGTAAACCTTTTTACCCCATCTCTCTAATGACCTAGCTTTCCTGTTGAAGGGCAAAGGATTTTTAGAGGTGGAAGCTGAAACACCTTTAGGTCTCTGAGAAATAGTTTCCAAATCAGCAGTATGGGCCCTGAATAAATGGGAATGTGTTTCTGGGACCCTGTAATACCTGTCTGGCTTGGCTGGAGCAGGAGGAAGAGAATCAGGGGTAACACTAGAGTCAGAATATAAATCATCCAAAACATCAAGCACAGGAGGAATAGCTAAGGGCCTGTGCTGGGGCTTTTTAAGGAAAGTTCGAAGGCGCTTTCTGGAATCAGAATATTCCTGGCCTTGCCACTTGAAATGTTCCCTCATGGTATGCAGAACTTCCCCAAAAGAAATATCCTCAGGAGGGAGGCCGAGGGATGGAATCCTCTGCATCCGAGTCCTCATAGGTCTGGAAGAGCTCTTCCTGGCCATCAGAGTGGACAGAGTCCTCAGAATCTTCATCTGAAGGAATAGGGTCAGAGGGTTCAACCCGGAGCCTTTTATCAGAAGGAGGCTGGGATCCTCTCTCAGGATGGGCCTGTGAACCTCTAATCATAGAAATTAAGTCAGCAGCCATAGTCATAATTTGTGTCTCTGGAGTAGGCTGAGGTAAGGCTTTAGCAGTAAGATGCTTGATCTTGCTGGCTGCCTTAGCCCTAGTGTAGGCCTTAATAGACATGGCCATAGGAGGCCTGGCAGCTCCACGTGCAGGAGTGACCTTATCTACAGCAATGGTCTCGGGCATTTCCTCGGTTTCGGTATCCGGAGGAAAATCAATAACTGGCGTCGGAGTGATATCCGGAATCGGAGTCGTCGGTAATGCGGTGTCTTCGGTTCGGAGCGGTGGAATAACCGTCTCAGGGGGAACCGGAGCACTCGCGGTAGGTTTAGGCGTGGAGTCGGTGGTAGACGCGGGCCGAGGATGTCGGTCCCGGTCTTTTCGTTTCTTGGGAGTTTGCGATGTCGGAAGTTCCGACGGCATTGTATAAGCAAATTTTTCGCCGAAAAAATCTTCAGCGAACTCCGCCCGGCGCCTGAGAGTGCGCTTGTTGAAGCGAGCACAGGCTACACAGGCCGAGACGTGGTCTGGGCCAAGGCAAGGAAGACAGTAAGAGTGAAAATCCTTATGAGGTATTTGTTTACCACAAGAAAGACAATTGTTAACTTTTTCAGTAATTTCTGACATCATCAGAGGCAAGAAAAGGTCCCCAACGGGGTACTTAGCTTTTTTGATGACTTCGGAATCGAAGAATACAGAAGCTGACCGACCGGCACTTGCGAACTGCTTCTGCTTCGGGCACCGCGCGGCAAGAAAGACAGAAGAAAATGGCGTCGGCTGATGCTTATGTACTCCAGCCGCTCGGACGTCGGAGAGAAATGCGACATCAGCCGACGTTGGACCCAGACTTTGGAATCCGGCCGACCGAGGGCTGCTTGAGGCAGGACAACCCATATGTTATGACTGCAGTTGCATTCTTGAAGGACATCCGAGGTGTATCACGCAGAACTGTTCTAGCTTTGGGTAGCAGTTGCTTCAATTCATCCTCCACAAAGACAGAGAGTGGCTCAGTGATCCACCCTCTACCTGCGACTATGGGAAGCATAGGTGGATCATGTTCATTCTTATGCACCTTGGGTAGACCACTTATAGTTGGAATGGTTGGATTCATAACATCGAAGAAATTATACTGTTCCTGAGTAATACTTTGAGTCATCAGTTTATCATATAGTATATCCTGCATTTCCTTTATGAGTATCATCACAACCCTGCTGTTTATTTTATTATAGGCGCAACTATCGTTCAACATACACTCCATCTTGCTAGTATAATGGTTGCTATTCATTACCACGATTGCTCCTTTATCCGCAGATCTTATGACTATGTCCCTTCTTTTCATTAAGTTGGTCATTGCTTGACGTTCTTCATTACTTAGATTGCAAAACTGTTTGTGATGTCCACCTTGTCTCAGTTGGTCGACCTCATCTTCACACAGGTGAACAAAAGTGCTGACCACTGGATGGAAAAGTGGTACAAAAGTGCTGGGTTTTTTATGTTGCCTCAGTGTCTTTTCACTGTGTTCAGTTATTACCGAATATGTGCTTGAGTGTAACATTCTTTCCAAAGCACTTAATGTCGGTGGTAAATTCATTTAGTGGCGAACGGAGAGAGGGTATAAAGGACAGCCCTTTCTCTAAAACAGCTCGTTCCGTAACAGTTAGCTCTTTGTCTGAGATGTTAAAAACCAAGGAGTCTGCCTCAAAATCATCACTTAAGTAATTTCCTTTTCTTTCTCTCCTTGCTCATAGATCTTGGAGAGCGCGACCCTTTGTCCTGGATTACAAAAGGGAGATTCTTGTGGATGGGTAAATGAACAGCACCTTCTTTGGGTCTTGTAGTTGATGTTGAATTTGATTCTTCTATTACATCCTTTTAATACTATATACATGTTCTCTAATAGGACCGTACATTTCCCTACCACATTTGGAACACACTAAACAAGTACCTGGTAATTTTTCTTGTGGAAGTAGGGGAGTAGTGTACATTGGGTTATATAGTGGCTGTAATTCACATTATGTGGGGATGACCACTCATACTTTAAAGGAGCGTATTAGAGAACATGCATATAGTACTAAAAGCAAATATTTAAATAATGCTTTATACAAACATACTGCAGAGTGTATAAAATATAAACATTTTTTATTTTCTATTTTAGAAGAAGTGCCTGTTGACCCCAGATTTGGTGATTATAAGAATATTGTGGAACAAAAGGAAACTGCTTGGCAGATTAGATTAGGGGCGGATAAAAAGCCCGGTCTAAATGATGCAATTTACATCAAATGTTTTCTTAAATACAGGAAACTTACTATTAGGATGCTTTAATTCATCTTCTGTGGTTCCCTGACAGTATTACGTCGCAGTGCAGGCTGCTTTAAAATTCATGTGTGGTTTTAATTGATTAATGTCTTTGGATTTTTTATTGGCTCATACAGTTTTGAACTTGTTATATCATTGTGGTTGTTTTGATTTGTTTTTATTGTTTGTTCTGAAGAAGTCCTGCTGAGACGAAAGCATGGAATAAAGTTTTTATACACTAAGCTGTTTGCTTTCCAGTCTTTACTAATCATCAGTACCACTGTCTGGTGTTTCTTGGTGTGTATTTGGACTTTGGTTACACTCTGTATCAGTTTCAGCATTGGGAATAATGCTTTATATAGGCATATTAAAAAGAATAAAACACATCAGTTTCAATTTATGGCCATAAGCATCTTAAGAGAGAAGTTGGGAAGGGGTGATATACGTAATAACACCAAACTACAAGAAACTAAATGGATTATGGAACTCAGAGCCGATCGTCCACCTGGTCTCAATGGTATTATCCCCCTTAAGCCCATATCAAAAGCAAAAGGCCTTGCCAAGAAATGCATCTGATCTAATGAAACATGGTATTTGTCTTTAGTAAATATGGGCTATGAACTCTGTTGTCTTACCTTTCTTAGCAGTCCCTGTAACTAAGCCAAAATGGGCACTGTATTCCACCCCTGGGTTCCCCTTGCCTTCTTTGGGTGTTCGACTTTCAGTTTGTGTTTTGATTGTTGCTTTCCTCCTATGACTATGTATAGTCATGGTTTAACTTCCATTAGAAGATAAGCTTTCTGACTAAGAGTAATTGGTTGTTTTTTTCTTCTGACTCCCAATATTGGAAGCTAAGCAGGGTTGGGCCTGGTTAGTACTTGGATGGGAGACCACCTGGAAATACCAGGTGCTGTAGGCATTGGTAAATAAGCTTCCTGATTCAAGATGATTGGTCTTTCTTTTTCTGTGATTAGAATTTGCTATTATGAATTTTTTTTTGAGACTGGCATGCTTCTTCTTCTGGCTTTTCTCTGTTAGGGGTTGCCACAGTGGATCACCTGTCCGCTCATGATTGGCAGTGGAGTTTTACGGTGTCGAGCTGCCAGCCCGGCGCTCAACCTTCCACAGAAGGCACACACATGCATACACTCACACCTAGGGCCAATTTAGAGTGTCCAATCCACCTACAGCATGTCTTTGGGATGTGGGAGGAAACCGGAGCACACGGAGATAACACACATGGCCACAGGGAGGACATGCAGATTCCGCACAGAAGGCAACCCAACAGAGGATCGAACTGGAGAACCTCTTGCTGTGAGGCGACAATGCTAACCGCTGCACCACCATGGCCGATTGGAAGAAACAGTCTCCTATTGGTCTTTTTGATATGCTAATAGGTTAGGTCAGTATGACTAGTTCATTGGTCTAGCCTGTTCCTAGAATTTTGCTGACTGATCCTTCTTCTGTGATTAGAAACTGGTATTATGAATGGCTTTGAGACTGGTATGCCTCTGATTGGAAGAAATAGTTTCTAACAGTCTCCTATTGGTCATTTTGATATGCTAAATGGTTGGTTCAGTATGATCAGGTTATTGGTCCACCTTCTTCCTGGATTTCTGCTGATTGGCTATCTGTCCTCTTTATAAGGAAGTACACTGATTAATGGGTGAGGATCTGAAGAAGGTTTTTACTGAAAGCACTTATCCACCCTAGAAATTTGTTTTATACTACCTGGATTTTTTACTGTTTACATTAAAGAATTTGGTTTTTAACATGACGCTTTTGTCTCACAACAGCCTTAATGGTATATCTCATCTTTTTCCTACATTTTTTCTATTTATTGAGACCACCTTTGGTAACGTAGTGCCTTTGTTTTTATGTATATGTTATAGACTCAAAAAGAAGGCCACCTGGGCCAGTAGCACAAGCGTACTCTGCAGCCAGACATGGACCTTGTTCAAAGGACTGGCAGCAGGGAACTCGGGGAGAATCCCAATGAAAACTCTCAACCCCAAAAATCCTGGGCAGGGCAACTAATAGCCAAAACTCTGAGGAGGCCATTGCAGGTTTATGGCTCATTTTCAGTGAAGGCAGATCTCCACTTAGATCACAAATAATACAAAACTTGAAGTATACAATTTCAAAATATGTGCATATTAAGTGTCACAATTAGAAGAGAGCTCCAGCAAAAACAGTTGTGAAAAAAATGCACATTAAACACATTTAATAATAACTGTTACTTAAGTTGTCCAGTACATAAAAAGATGCAAGTAGGAACTGGACAGGGCAAATACACTGCTACCTACACAAAAACGTTTATAAGTAGCAAACAGCTGCCACTCAAAAAAAAGTTTACAATGTTCGTATCAGTTTAGTATGGTATAGTAGTAAGAAAGCTTTAAGAGAGAGAGCAAGTGAGGCAGTAGAGCTACATTAGACCACAAAGAGGTTGCGAGGACACTGGCAGTAAAATATTCTGTTAAAGTGCAGAGTACTGAGGGGGCACTGTGGAAATATCGGTGCATTTGAAAAGGAAGAAATGAGTCGGACAACTATGTAGATGTTAAGCCTACTCTTGTGGGAGGAGAGGCTGGACTCTGCCCTTCTGAGCTGGGAATTTCTGGTTAAAGGTTTATAGTGCCTGAATATTTGAACTGCATCTTACTGAAATTGGTACACCTTGTTTGCTGTAGCATAGACTAGATCCAGGCCTGCTGAATCTAGCTTTGTTTGTATGCTTGTTATTTCCCTGGAACGCTAAATCCACCTAAAACGCGGCTTCTCAGCGCTTCTGTGGATCCCTAGTGATATCTGCATTGCTTACTGTACTTATTTCCTTGCTTTGCTTGAAAGAAAGTTACTGTTTGTCGTTTTTGCATTTAAGTTACCTGTAACACATTGCACTTGTTACCTGGCACTTGCTCACTAAAGCAATTATAAGTCAGCACTAAAATTAAAAGCACTACACCCTCGCTCCCCATTGGCCCTTGTTTTCAATTATAAAGGAATTCCCAATATTATTCTAGCATGTCCAAAGGTCAGTTGTCAATCTCCTCTCTGGTCCAGCTGGTGAATATGGGAATCTTGAGGCAATGTTACAACTGCCTCATGTACACAGACAACCCTCTCCTCCTCCCAACAAATTCCAACACATGTGAGAGATGCAACCATATAGCCAAACTGGAGGCTAAGCTCTCTCAACTCAGTACTGGCAAAACCAGTAAGGAGGAGATGGAAACCACACTCACTACAATTCCAGTCTCACATAGACCTACCACGACAGCAAACGAAACACATAATCACACAAAAACATACTCGGAGGCTCTAAATAAAGATCTGCCTAAGCAGCAGAGACCACCAAAGCAGACACCCAAGCAACCGCTACCCCAAAAAAAAACACGTGCAACACATATCTCACAAAGCTAGTGTGCCGAACAGTCACAGCCCTTAAGGCTAAACAACACACCTGATACACTTGTAATAGGTGACTCTATCGTCAGGCACACTGACGTCCCGCTCACCAGGCTGAACAAGGAGAAGGTCACGGTGAGCAGCCTGTCTGGCGCTAGGATCCGCCACATAACACAAGCACTCAGGTCACTCCAAGGCAAGTACAAATATGACTCAGTCATTGTCCATGCTGGTGTGAATGACCTGAGACGTACCTCCCTGGACTACATGAAAAGAGACATAGAGGAGCTCTCTGAGCATGTAGCCCAGGCTGGTATGACCCTGACCTTGAGTAGCATCTTACCCTCACCAAGAATGATGCCACAGTATGAAGACAAGATGATCAATTTCAACAATTGGCTTAAGTATTGGTGTCATTCAAAGGGGATCCAATGCCTATCAGCTTGGGATGATATGCACGACAAGCCACAATGCTTTGCTAGGGACGGCTTGCACCTGTCACCCCTGGGCTTTCGGATACTGGCAAAGGCTCTTGCTACCCCCATAGTGCCTTTTTTAGGCAAGGCTCAAAAGACAAACCCACCTCCATAGGTATCACAAGGGATAAGAAACTAAGAGTAATGCTACTCAACGCTAGAAGTCTAAACCTCAAGATGCATGCACTCAAAACTCTCCTTAGCATGGAGAACATCGATATCTGTGCAGTAACAGAAACCTGGTTCAGGGGTCCCGAGAGCACCCCAGCACTACCAGGTTATACCTCATACCATGCTTTTCCGCCCCAAAACTTGAACCGAACCACAAAAGGACGGGGAGTATCGATATTCATCAAAGATACCCACACCTCCAGGTTGGTGGCAAAGCACGAAGCATCAGAGACTATCCATGTGCAACTAACAGTGGGTAAAACTGCCTTCCAGTTTATAGCCTGCTACAGACCACCCTCCCAAACCCAGGAACCCCACTCGGCCTTCCTGAGAACACTGGAAAATATGAAGGTCTCTCCGAACACCATTATATTGGGCGACTTCAACTACCCAAACATAGATTGGGAGCATTACTCTAGCTCCAACACCCTTGCCCAAAGGTTCCTAGAATTCATAAACTCAAATGCTATGGAACAACTTGTTACCACTCCCACAAGAGGGGAAAACATACTGGACCTGATCATCACCAACATGGGGACTCTATGCTCCAGACCAGAAGTGTATCCCTCACTGGAAAGATCAGACCATAAACTGATCTCACTGGATATTCACATCCTGACCCCACCCCCTGCCCAGAAAACCACAGTGAAAAACTTCTCTAAAGCAAATTTCACACTCCTCAAAACCGAGGTGGAATCCTTGAAAGCCCCCGGGCCTGTGGAAAATACGGTCCAGACCGCAGAATCCTTTACAAATGCATTCTATGAACACCTTCAGGACTGCATGGATCATGCAATCCCAAATAAAACCAAGACCCAATCCTCCAAAGGCAGACGACCTGTCTGGTGGACCCCAGCCATAAACAAACTACACAATAGAAGGAGGAAGCTACTACATGATAGAGCAAAATCCCAAAAAGGGAAGGCATCTCTGATCAGTATTAGCAAAAAACTAAGGGCACTCATAAAATCGTCAAAGGCCAGCTTCGAGAGAAAAATTGCACAGGACACTAAGGATAATCACAAGGCTTTCTTTAGTTATGTTAGGAACCTGGGTGGGAATTCCCAGATATGCTCAGAATTAGTCCAAAATGACAAAAAAATACACTGATCCCACAGACATTGCCAACATCCTAGCTGACAGGTTCAGCGCAAATGTCCCCCCCCACCAAAAAGGCAAATATCTATCCCAGCAGAGTGCTGCCCACCTGACATCTCAGATGCTCAGGTGGGAGCCGCCTCCAAAGCAAAAACACAGCATCAATGGGACCAGACGGTGTCCCAGGCTGCCCCTACATGAACTCCAAGAAGAGCTAAACCCAAACATAAAACTACTGTTCAATCTCAGCCTTACTACAGGATATGTACCCAAAGAGTGGCGTACAGCAACAGTGGTCCCTCTCCACAAAGGTGGTGCCTCAATGGACCCTGGAAACTATCGCCCCATAAGCCTGACTAGCTTGGTCTGCAAAGCTATGAAAAGGATCATCATGGACCTCATAAATAAAGATATTGGGGACCTACAGACACTGGATCCTACCCAGTTTGGCTTTGTTAAGGGCAGATCCTGCCTCTTAAACCTGGTTGACTTCTTTGAAACAGTCACCAAGGCCATTGAAGGGAAGGTGGTCCCCACAGCCTATCTGGACCTCGCAAAAGCCTTCGATACAATACCCCACTCGGGCATTATAGATAAGCTCACTAGCTTAAATATAAACCCCTATGTCACTAGATGGGTTGCAAACTGGCTCAAGGACAGAACCCACATGGTTAGAATTGCTGGAGCCATGTCAGACTCCACACCAGTTACAAGTGGCGTCCCACAAGGCTCAGTCCTGGGACCTCTCTTGTTTGGTATATATTTCTCGGAGGTACAGGCCAACACGGAAGGACTGTGGCTGACCAAGTTCGCAGATGACTGCAAACTGGGCCATAATCGACTCTCCAGCCGACACAAGCATCCTCCAAAAGGGCCTCGAGAAACAGACAACTGGTGCCAGAGCCATGGCCTCAAGCTAAACGCCAAAAGTGTATAGTCATCCCCTTTGGCAAAAACAAAGTGCCCACAAATTACCACATAGGTGGTAATCCATTAAGTACAGAAGAAGTAATTAGCGACCTGGGGACCCAAGTTGATAGCAATCTCTCATTTGACAACCACGTGGCCAAAGTGGTTAGAAAACATTTTATATAGCCCACCTAATCATGAAGGGATTCACATCTAGATTAGGGGAGGTCATCGTGCCTCTTTACTCATCCCTCATCAGGCCCATAATTGAGTACAATGCCCCTTTTGGGATGTAACTTACCAAACACCTGCAGCAACTGGAAAGACCCCAAAAGTACCTCACCAAGAGGATCAAAGGGCTCAAACAGATGCCATATGCTGCCCGGTTAAAGAAACACCAGCTCTACTCAGTGGCATACTGCCTGCTCAGAGGTGACCTGTGCCTGACGTATAAGGCCATGTCCAACCCGGAATTAAGAGACATGCTGCACCTCAAAAAATCCAAATCCCATCGAGCTACACGCTCGAGAGACTTAAACCTCAGCACTGAAATAAATAGGACATGCTGGAGGGACAGATTCATAACCCAGAGGCTCCCTTCACTCTGGAATAAAATCCCAGTCCAGGTTAGGCAGTGTCCCTCATTGACTCTTTTCAAGAGGAATCTTGATGAGTGGATGGGAGATCGTAGGTTTACCCCGGGTATCACTTCTGTGTCACTGTTAGACAGAGGCACAGTATACTAACCTCGAAAAAGGGCATAGCAAAATTAATTTAAAATGGGTGGCGAAAGCCAAACATACTCTGGCTAGGCTTATAAATGCCCTAGGGCAGATAGCCTAGTATGAACCTATGAACCTATAACATATACATATAAAAGCAATGCACAATATACTTGTCATTTATTTCGGCATTTAGTATGTCAGCCAACGGTAGGCCTATGAGTAAACTATATAGCTGACCTGTGATTATGGGTTTTAACAGCTGTGAAGGACAAGTCATCAAAGTATCAGAGTGATTTTTTTTTTTTTGAGGATGATGACGTGGTTAACTAGTGACAGTGGAAGGATTTGTTCCAACTTTTACATCCTAAATTTTTATATACCGCTTCTCGTTGGAAACACTACAATCTGGTGTTTTTTACAAGTAGTTTCTGGGAAGAGTGCAGGTGCCCGAAAGAGGCTTAGGTTTCAAGAATCTGAAGATTGTTTTTATGATGAAGGAATTTAAATGCACTGCATAATTAGTGATACACGGCCAAACCTTGAACAGCTCTGAGGTCAAGGGCCACAAACGCCCACAACAAAATGGAAGGACCTACCCAGACACAAGGAGGGATAAAAACTCAGACTTCCCCCATGAACGGGGGGGTGGGGTGGATGAGTGATCTAGGGTCCCAGGAGAATAAAAGGAATGGTTCAAGACCTAAAGGGCCTCAACACAGAAGGCAGGTGCCCAGGAAAAGAAGTGGTATAGCCCTCACCATCCAAGGAAAGTAAGCAGCTTTTCCCATCCTACCAAGGGATGGAGTCTGAACCTCTCTACAGCTTCCAGCAAAGGACAGAGAACAGCTGGTGGGCACAGAGGAAAAGAAAGAATGACAGAGTTGTGACCAGAAATGACTGATAGCATCACACTCCTCAATATATAACTCTGGAAACCCAGGTTACCAAAGGAGAACCTGTCAGGAACTCTTAAGACAGTTCAATCAATCAAATAGCAGAAATGAGAAGGGCACTCATAACATTGCACATAAGGCGTTTGTGAGGCCTCTTATCTACACGAAGCAAAGAAAAAAAGTTGGCACCAACCCAAGTAAGGACTGAACCTGCTTACTACCAAGGAAAGTTATCTAGTTTCTGTCCTAAAAATCCCATTCTTTTCAAAGAAAGCATATAAAATGGGATCAACAGGTTGTCCTTCATAGGGTCTGGGTGATTACAGCTATGTCATCTGCTGCAGGCACATCGTGATGTCTGTTATCATCATCAATGTATCCAACACAGACACCAAATGACCAAGATGGAATGGCAGCAGCATAGTAGTGGACATGGTGAAAGTGAGGTCCTCCATGATCCTGGACTCAGGAAAAACCTCCAGTGCAGTTACAAGTCACTGCAATCAGAACGGCCTGGAAAATAAACAGATGAAACCAACTACTGAGGTCTCAAAGCAATAACATAAACTTGTTGCTCAGTGCCCCACCTGGGCCACTGTCTACCAGATGGAAATGAACAGGGTTGCTGGCTCATGGAGCTCTGAAGGCCTACCAAGTTCACACAGAAGTCAGTCTTGGGATGTTTATAAAAGGAAGGATCTGGAGGAACTCTGACTCTAAAGCCTCATCCATCTCAGAAAGTTAGGGATCCTCCAATAAGATTACCTGAGGAACACACTGAGGAGGACGTGCTGAGCTCACTGACTCTGAAGGCCAAATCACTAAGCCTTGTGCAAATACACGATGGGTGAGATTGTGGAACCACCAGAGTGAAATCTGCACAAAAGGACAATAGATCTGTGCTAGGCTAGGCACTGGTATCAAACTGAGACCTCTACTAGTGAAGTAATGCACTCAAAATTCTAGGTCCAGTGAGAAGTCAAACAAGAGCAAGAAAAATCCTAATATGCAGCAGACCATGACAAAAGTGCACCCTGATTCCTCCACCAGAGCCAACCAGTCCAGCTGAGCTACAAATCTAACTCTGAGAGACAAAGTGTCAACAAGAATACTTCAAACTTGTAACCAAACTATTCAATGAGCTACTCCAGGCAACTGGAAGTATACTTTGGAAAACACCACTCAGATAGATAAAGGTGGTGTGAACAATCCAGGATGCACCTGCAAGGATGGGAGATGGGAGTGCACCCTTTACAGACCTCAAGAGAAGGACTAGAATGTGACAGAGTCCATGGCTACTTGGGGAACAAGACGCCATAGACAATGTGAACCTTCTTCTAGGAGGCATAACATAAGCTGCTTCCAAGTCATACAAATTTCTATTGGGATAATATGCTTTGGTCCTGTACAAGAATCAACTAAGTTCAAAGAAGAACTTCAGGGTATAAGCACAAAGTTGTTACATGGCACTCTTGTCTTAACACAAAAGAGCTTTTTATTAGCGGGGAAGGGACTCAAACAGCCTAAGCAGTACAATGCCCTACTCGGATTGATAATTTAACAAAAAACAAAGACTTGAAAATGGAAATAAGAAAGCAGACCCTAAAGAGAGGAAACTTGACAATCAGAAAGGTATGGAATTAAACACATCAATGCACAAGAAAATTCATTATTGTTGAGTAATGATTACTCTGTTCTCCACTGATAAATACAGAGGAAGAGTAAAATAAATGGTGTATAAATCCTGAGAAATCAGGATGGCTGTAAAGCTCTGACAAATAGTGGGGGGGTGCTGGCAAGAGTGACCGCAATACATGGGTAAGTGAATTGAAATCATGCAGGATAAATCATTGCTAGATATGGAAAATTAAGAATGCTATAGCTGGCCGTTACAACTTGTTGTTGTGTCTTTCGGCTTTTCCTGGTTAGGGGTCGCCACAGCGGAACTCCGGTCCACTAATGATATGCAGTAGATTTTTACGTGCCGAGTTGCCAGCCCTGACGCACAACCTTCAATGAAGGTACTCCCATTCACGCATGTCTCCACACAGAAGACACTCTGAGAATCGAACAGGGCAACGTCTTACTGTGTGGTCTTTAAAAAAAAATAAATAAAAGTTGAACAGCAGTGGGACTGTAATCCTTGGTTTTGGGTGCAACATGATGTAAGAATAAAACATGCATTGGAATGTTAGTTGGTAAAACTGGCCAGCTCCTAATGAATAATAACGAAGTGCACCATGCATGAAGATTTCAGAAAGTCTGGAACTTTTCAGTTCCGAATTATCAACAAAGACTGCTGTTAAAAAAAGAGCAAATTTCTAAGAAATTCAATGCCACCAAACCTACTAAAGGTCCTGCTAGGAAGCTCCTCCCATCATTCATCCACCTTTTAGAAATACTTTCAGAGAACAGTCAATAAGCATATTAATGATACATGTTTAAATTTTGATAGCTGGGATCAAAATCTGAACTGGGAGAGCAGCAGAAATGTCAAGTGCAGGGGATTAGTCTGCTAATGTAGTCAATGTCATGGTGTGTGTCATCATGGACAGATGTCTTTCCTGTGCAAGAACATCTGAAAAAAAAAAAAGATGCTGAATGCCAAACAGTGCAGAGAGAGAATGAACTCAAACATGACATCACTGAATGAGGTTCCTTGATTTCAGATCAGTCTACTAAAGCAAAAATGTTTCTGCAAATCCTGAGACTGTGGCTGCAACCAGTGTCAGTGGTCCCCTTTACCAGGCTATATAACAGAAAGTGACAAGTCCTTGCCAATTAATTAAAACAGTGCATAGAATATTGCAAATTTAATTTGATTTCACCCTCTGGGCAAAGTAGCAGGTCTGTTAGATACATCTCAAACCTTCCTACCGGTATGTGAATCTATGCTGCTGTACTAACAATGATTCCTTTCAAGGACAGAGGCTTAACTGGGAGAGTCAATGTTGTATACAACATTGTTCTTCAGCTGACAGTAAAGAACTTACCTGCATCTGCTGAAAACAGTCCTAGCTTAGACAGGAAAACAGCCTTGCAATACATCAAGCAAGGAAGACTACAGTCAACTTTATGACAGGAGATGGAATGCATTTGGAAAAGGCCATGAAGTCTTTGTTTTGGGCCAGAATACGGCAGCTTTCAAAAACTTTGCAGACACCCCAAGATATTATGTGGTTCTGAAGTGTAGTTGGCAGCTTCTCTGGAAATATCATCAAACAGAACTCGGCATTCAAAGGAAACTCTCAACTTCCAATCTACAACTCCCTAACCCAACAGCTTTTTCTCAGAAACTGTCACTATCATAGACTGGGAGGACTGTCTAGGCCTTTGCTCCATCCCTTCTCCTGCTTTAACACGTGTGTGTGCGTGTGTTAAAGATTCTATTTTTTTTTTTTTTTGGCTGTACAGATGTGGTTTTCCCACGTCTTCAGATATTACTTTCTCTAACTCATCAGCTCTTTGGCTCCTGAAGTAATAGACACAGCTACATTTCACATTTCACAGCAGCTTTACAAGTTCCTTTTGACTACAAGGTGGTGCAACACCAGTTCAGGATCAGATTCTTTCCCTTTCAAATGAGGACTACAACAGTGAATATTATGATGAACATTTTGGGATTACTGTGAAGTGGAAGGGGTATCTGTTGTTCAAAGTTTCTGCCCCTCGGAATCCTGCCCAAGAAAAATGGTGCATCAAGCTCAATGCCAAAAAGTGCATTGTTATCCCCTTTGGTAAAAACTCTGTACCCATGAACTACCACATAGGCGGCAGTCTTCTTAACACTGAATGTGTGATAAAAGACCTTGGGACCCAGGTGGACAGTAGTCTCTCCTTTGATAATCGCATTGCCACAGTAGTCAGGAAATCCTTCTACATGGCACACCTCATCACAAAAGGGTTCTCATCCAGGAAAAAAGAGGTCATTGTTCCCCTCTACTCGACACTCATTAGACCCATTACAGAGTACAACGCCCCTTTTGGAATGTGCCTCACAAGACATCTGCAGCACCTGGAAAGGCCACAGAAGTACCTCACAAAGAGGATTACTGGCCTCAAACAGATGCCCTACACTACAGCTTTACTCTGTAGCATATCGCCTACTCCGAGGTGATCTCTGCCTAACATATAAAGCTATGTCAAACCCAGAGCTGCTGGACATGCTACACCTAAAGAAATCCCAATCCCTCTGAGCTACACACTGTAGGGACCTAGAACTTGTCACCACAATAAACAGGACATGCTGGAGGGATAGATTCCTGTCCCAGAGACTTCCCATACTCTGGAACAAGCTACCATCTATGTCAAGCAAAGTTCTCTTTAACACTCTTCAAGAAAAATCTTGATGAATGGATGGGAAATAGGAAATACACCCCGGGGGACAACTTCTGTGGCTCTGCTCGACAGGGGCACAGGAAATTAACTTTCTTGGGTTGGCGTAAGCCAGGGAATTTTGTTGGCTAGGCTTACTTAGGCCCTCGGGCCGATAGCCTAGTACCTACCTATGAGCCTATGAACCTATGAATCAAAGTGGATGTGTACAAGAAATTTTTTCAAATATTTTTTTTTCCACTTTTAAACATCCAAATTAGAAATCAATCATCTCTCTGAGATTTAAAATTTTGACTCGTCAAGGTTATTGTTGCCACATTCCCAGCCAATGGAAATTTCTGTTACTTGATTTTTTTTCCCTTGAAAATCCTTATTTTTGGTACTTGCTACTTCAGGCAGAAGGAATTCTGGGCTGCAGGTTTTATGGTCAGGGAATTTGTATTTTGATAAGTCATAAAGTAATAATCATCTCAACAATCAAGCTAAAATTCTTACCAGAGGTTAGAGTAATTCTAACTTTCCAACAAAATCTAATCAAGGAGAAATATTGCTTAACAGGTTAGATGTGTTCAGCTATGGGATAATTAAGCAATTCAACACATTCACACACAGACACACACAGACATACATAGACACACACGCAAAATCTTCTTCATGTTGCCACTGTATGTATTCTGATGTTATTTAGTACACAAATTGCTGGAAACCCCAGTCTCAGTCCATTGTACCACAGAGGATGCAGTTTTAACTGCTTACTTTACAGGACTACCTGCCGGGGATATATGAACTACTGCATCATGGAGGATTGTCCTTACTGCCATGCTGCACTGCAGTTCAGCGATCAAGATCTAAACAGCTTCCACTAATCATTGTCATTTTCTGCCATCTCCCATTTCTCTAGACAGCACAGAACATATTCTGCAATGAACTTCCATAATAATTCAGAATTCATACAGAACAAGAAAGTTATATAAAATTTACAGTAAAGTCATGTCTTGAAAATTAGTGATCTACCCATCCTTCCTGAAACAACCAACTCCTTTAGGTTTTGTTAACGTATGGGTGCTTTCCTTTTTTCCTCTCTCCCTTTTAGTGTAGATAGGGGTATACACCCCTCCCTCCTATACACATGCTCTTCCCACATAAACAAAACTGTGTGAACTTGCTCCATGATCTCTTTCCTGAGGTCTAAGAATTTAACAACTCTTCTCTGATTTCCTGAAAAAAAAAACTTTGTGCTGCCTTCTTGCTGTGACTGAACACAAAAAAAATAACAGGATGAGCTTGAAACAACAGATATTCCTTCCACTTCATGGTAATCCCAAAATGTTCATCATAATATTCAATGTTGTAGACCTCAGCAGTGGGATTCCTTCCTGCAGGCAGCTAGACTTACATGCTCAAATTCCAGAGCTCTAGCTCCCTCCAGGGCCTCAGCAGACACCCTTCACACACTATTCAAGGCCATCAGTTGTGCAAGAAGTGTACCAACCAATGCCATCTTCAGATCTTTCTTGTTGTGTAGTATGCATGATGTACTATGTTTCAAAGCACTGAGAGTGTTTTGGTTGATATTTTTCCAGAAGTCAGATTAGATACTCCATAGGGATTGTTTGTGGGTAAAAGTTTCCCTATAATGATTTCCATAATCTGTGTTCTGCCTCAGTCCAGAGAATGACATGAATACTTGCTTGCATTGTGTCAGTTTCACCCCACGGACAAGCCAAAAAAAAAAGTCTTTCTAGGCATAAGCTGCCAATAAAGGGCATTTTTGTACTTCAGAACAGCAAAGGCCTCCACAAACCACACATTTAAAAAAGAAAAAATCCAACAAGATACATGGGGAGAACTGAGAGACTGAGGATGTCCCAGTGGCTGACTCGGGTCTTCCTAAGTCCAGTGATTCCAGGTGTAGAGAAGTGCATTTGTGAAAAAGTTGGTTTCTAGCTGAGGCCTCTGTCTTAACCACCTCGCAGGCTGCCATGACTTCAGTTTCTCACATGATGCCACAAGATGACAACTCTGCTACACCTCCCAAGACTTGTGCACCATCATCCCTGGAGGCTCATTTTCTCATTACTGAAGGGGAGGGCAGCATTCCCACAGTATTAATCTGTATGGAGATCCCTGGAAACTGAATTGAGGTCTTCCACCTGTGACTTGAGGCATCCAAGGTGGCTACTTCTGAAGCTACAAGACATAAGGCACCAAAGACAAAAACAGATGCCAGCCAGTTTGCCTCACACTAGGTCATGCATTGCCTCAGCTCCCTTCTTCCTCCCAGGCTCCTACTATCCAATCTGTCCAACTGGCGGAGGTTTTCATGCGTTTTTCAAAATCCAAAAGGCCAGAACTAGAAATTCTTAAGGTGTTTGAGGCTCCTTCTAAAAATACTAGGGTGGAACCTTAAGTTGAGGATTCTCTGTCCCATAATTCATTAGCAGATGAACTGGCTGAGGTTGGCCACAGCCCTTCTACTGTTGCATATAAAAGGAACACCAAAGACACCTAATCGTTTGCTACTCTTCCATAAAATATAGGAGATGTTTTAATGGGAGGCTAAAGAGTAAACAAAGGCCCAATTCAGATACAGGGCTTTTATGGGCCTGCCTAAGCCTACAACACTGGCTGTTCCTCCAGTTGAGGATTTCCTGAAGGATGTATTCATCAATGCATCTTTAAAGCCAGCGCCCCCTAAACATGGAAAACTGACTGCTTCCACAGGGGTAAGGAGTCTTTCAAATTCCTTTATAAGAATCCTTTGGCTGATCCAGCAGTATTTTCCCAGGATTCCAGCAAGGAAAGAGCTCCAGCACCATCCATGAACCAATTCCCAATGACACACAAATTAGAACACTCCAAAAAAGTTCATACTTCTCCTACCTTCTCTTTTACAACCTTAAACTGCCACACTCGCGTGCTTTCCTATCAGCAATCCTTTCTGGAAACACTGAGGACTAAGGCAAGGGGACACAGGATGGGGATCTGAAGCTTTTGAGATCTATCAGATCAGGTTAACAAAGCACTCCAAGAAGTGTGCTTATGATGCTGTAGATGTATCATGCAGGGCAACAGCCATAAAGAGTCTGTAATTCGTGAACATGACAAGTGGACGACTCACCTCCTCCTAGACCACATACAGACAGAGCTTTTTAATGCACCCCTAAACAATGAGCTCCTTTTTGGACCCCCTGATGGAGTTTTCACTACACACGAGGAAAAGTGTAAGACTACACAGTTTGTCAAACAGCATTCTTAAATACAAGCTCCACTTCATAGGTTCATCCACTTCATAGGTTCATAGTTTCATAGTTTAGTACTAAGCTAACTGCCCTTGCGAGTCATTTTAAGCCTAGCCAATTATCCCTTGACAGACTCAAACCCTGCACCTTGTGTTTGTAAGGCAAACACCTTAGCCATTAAGCCACCCTCCCAACCCCATTAAGCAGAAATTAAACCCCTTAGCAGAAATTACTCAGGCAAATCTTGGCACTTGTACAGTAAACAAGACCAAAACAAGTGTGGCAAAGGAGGAAAAAAAGAGAAAAAAACAAACAAGGCTAAAAGCCTGGAAGTCTTCAGTGCCATGACTCTAGGTGGGATCGGCAACATAGCTCTCAACCTTCCATCTCCAAAATGAGGAACACTAGCCCTCATAATGTGGAACAAATGGGCAAAATGTGGAACACATACTAATGGCTTACTAAAAACTTCAACTAGGAAGGTCACAGGATGGTTAAAATATGCTGGTTTTACTTGTAAAGAAGTTATTTTAATGAATTAATATGATTAATGTCTATTTAACATGGATTTCACTTAAAAAAAATTCCTAACACTGAATGTGTGACAGAGTCTTTCAATGTGGAACTTCGAGGAACATGAACTTTTTAAGCACCAAATGAGGTACGTTCCTCGTAATGAGGTACACTTGAGAGGTATGATCAGCAATGACTCAATCAGGCTGCCAATCTCCTTTCTCTCCAAAGCCTACCTCAACCTTCACTCTTTTCTCCACCTACTGTCCCCTCTTCTCTA
This sequence comes from Protopterus annectens, assembly GCF_019279795.1. NCBI lineage: Eukaryota > Metazoa > Chordata > Ceratodontiformes > Protopteridae > Protopterus > Protopterus annectens. The sequence goes on from NC_056725.1 coordinate 1,396,544,218, forward strand.
AGAGGGGGTGAGTTGGAGGGCACTTAGCTTTAATGCAAAAAAATAGCAAACAATCACTTTCTAGACCAGTGGGCCCTAAATATTCCTGATCAGGGCTGAAAACTGCAGTTTCAAAAACATTTCAAAATGCAGAGGTATTCCCCAGTTTCCAAGGATCAGTTAGGCCTTAGTCCTGCAATTCAAAGGTAATGTTAAAGTCAGGGACCCCATACAGAAGGCTACAACAGGACAGAAATGACAAAACTCGTTCCGGTCCCAAGAAAAAGGCACATGAAGACACATTAAGGACTTGCCATACTTGAATGAATTTCTCATTGTTCTGAACTTCAAAATGCTAAGTCTTCAAAGCCTGCTTTTCTACAACTTCAGGCCCTCTTGTTATCCACACTTTTCCTCTCACTTCGATACCAGGCCCCTTCCCTAATTTTTACCTGAGCCTACTAGCTGCAGAGGGAGACTGGGGACCTCTGGGGTAGACCAGTAGCACAGGTGACTGTTAGAATATGGTCCAGTTGTTTTTTGTCACTCTGTTCATGCCTCGGATCTACTTCATGTAGAAGATCTATCTGAGCCTCTTATACCACTGATATCCTTATGCAGTGGTGGAAGGGTGTCTGAAAAGGTCCTGGGGTGAATGTAGAACTTTGGGAGAGGAGACAGCCAGTTTATCTACCTGCAAGCAAGAATCCCAAAAGTGAGGACTAAAACAGTGAATCAATTCAAACATCTACATTTACAGTCAGTTCTTAACACAACTGCACCTTCTTAAAACACCTGTAGCAACATAACAAAACATTACATAAATACGGGAGCAAGGTCAACAGGCAAATCTAGGTAATAGAAAATGTTTATGGCTTGTGGTCCAAAGCAAAACAGTGGAGCCACTCAGTCTCAAAAGTCTTTAATGCAGCAGTCAGGGTATACAGAAGGGCTCCAACTCTGAATATGAGGTATGTCTTGTGAGATATGTGAATGGAAAGGTCTAGAATTGCATCCACCACTTTTGCTGTGATTTCCTATGTCTTACAGAATCAAAAGCAATATTGAAGGAGTCACTTTCATTTTTTAAATAAACACACTTTAATGAAACAAATTATAACTGACGCACTAATTTTCTCCTACAGAGTGTATTACTTGTATCCCCCTTTCCTGTAACTAGTCTAGTGCAGATACAGATTTGCTGTATCCAGAACTCCTGAGCCCCCCCCCCAGCCTTTCTGTGTTGAAGGGAAGCCTTCTAGCTTATCAGTGGGAGTGGTAAGCACTAGGTAGCCTGTCTACCACAGGAGGAGTGGTTTCTGGCCCAGATTTGTGGTTTACTGGCCTTTTGGGCAGTTTCTTCCATCTCTTTCAACTTTCTGGCTTAAAAGCCTGTGTTTGCACTTGTTTCCCCTCTTTCCTGTAGCTAGTCTAGTCCAGATACAGATTTGCTGTGTCCAGTACTGTAAGCTTCTGAGCCCCCCAAGCCTTTCTGTATTGGAGGGAAGCCTTCTAGCTTATCAGTGGAAGTGGTAAGCACTAGGTAGCCTACCTACCACAAGAGGAGTGGTTCATGGCCTAGAAATTGTAGTTTATTGGCCGTTTGGACAGTTTTTCCATCTCTCTCAACTTTCCAGTTTAAAAGCCTGCATTTGCTCTTGTTTCCCCGCCTTTCCTGTAAATAGTCTAGTCCAAACATAGACTTGCTATATCCAGGACTGTTTGAAAGCTTCTGAGTGCTGCCAGAGCCTGCTCTTCAATTTTTCCCTTAGATCAATTAGTTCTCTCCTCTCCTCTCCTGCACTTATACTAGCTTATTAGTCTAGCATTTTACCAAACTTCTTGTAGCAACTACTATACCAGCACTAAACGTTCTTCAAGGAAACAGATCTAGTACTTATTATCAATGCCCACCCCACCAGGCATGTCTAAAGGTCAGTTCCCTGTGCTTTTTTCTATTAACCTGGTGAACCTGGGCATCATGTGGCAATGCAGCAACTGCCTCACGTACACCAACAACCCTCTCCTCGTACCTTCCAACACTAAGACTTGCAAGAGATGCACTTGTATATCCAAATTGGAAGCCACACACTCTCCAGCCAAGACTGGAATAGCTGGTCAAGAGGAGAAGGTCAACATTTGCACCACACCACATGTAACACATAGCCCTCCGGAACACACACCAGCACTGCCTTCACATAAAATCACAAACCACACCCACCTTTGCGGAGGCTCTCAATAAAAATCTACCTAAGCAACAGAGCCCTCCAAGGCAGAAATGCACTCGACCACCACAACACTAATCATGAGACACAGCTCTCCTAAACAGTGAGCCACTCAACCAAAGCCCCTAAGGCAAACCAGCATGCATAACACACTAGTCATAGGTGACCGATAGTGAGGCACACTGATGACCCACTCACTAGGTTGAATAAGGAGAAACTAACAGTCAGCTGCCTGTCAGGTGCCAGGATCTGACACAACGCATACACTCAGGTCGCACAACAGGTACAAATATGACTCTGTCATTGTACATGTGGGTGTGAATGATCTGAGAAGTACCTCCCTGGACTACATAAAAAGAGACATGGAGAAGCTCTCGGATTATGTAGCCCAGGTAGGTATGACCCTAGCCCTGAGCAGCATCCTACCATCACCCAGAATGATATCACTGTAAAAGCAGAAAATGATTGATTTCAACAATTCTAAGTTTCTGGTGTCATTTTAAGGGGATCCAGTATCTGTCTGCATGGGATGACATGATTGCCAGACCTCGATGCTTTGCCAGAGATGGCCTGCATCTGTCACCCCTGGGCTTCCAGATACTGGCCAAGGCTCTTGCCACCCCTACAGTGCCTTTTTAGGTGGTGTTTCGAAGACCAAAATTAGCACCGTAACAGCTACAAACAAATGCACTCTGAGGGTCATGTTGCTCAACGCTAGAAGTCTAAATCTGAAAATGCACTCACTCAGGCACTCCTTAAAATGGAGAACATCCACATTTGTGATGTAACAGACACCTGGTTCAAGTCAGCAGAAAGCACCCCTGCGCTACCAGGCTATAACTCATTCCACACCTTTCGGCCCCAGATCTTAGACCGAAGCTCCAAAGGCGGTGGTGTTTCCATATTCATAAAGGATGCGCACATCTCCAGCATAACGCTTCAGAGATACTTCAGGTGCAGCTAACATTGGGTAAGACAGCAATTCAGGTTGTAGCCTGCTAAGGTCCCCAACCATGACCTAAGACTCGCACTCCACATTCCTAAGCACCCTGGAGAATATTAGGGTCCAACCTAACACTCTCTTACTAGGCGACTTCAACTACCCCTGCATTAACTGGGTAAGCTACTCATGTACCAATACACTTGCCCAACATTTCCTGGAGTTCATTAATTCCAATGCCCTGGACCAGCTTGTTCTTACCCCCACTAGAGGTAACAACATCCTTGACCTGGTCATTACTAACATGGGCGACCACTGCTCTACACCAATAGTCAGCTTCTCCCTGGTTAGATCTGACCACAAATTAATCACCTTGGAAATCCACATCCCTCCTACCACCCCAGCAAAGGTAACCATCATGAAAAACTTCTCCAAAGCTAACTTTGGGATCCTAAAAACAGAAGTGGCTAACTTCATGGCACCCATGCAAATGGAGAATAGTTACATGACTGCAGAATCATACACCAATACACTGTACCAACACGTACACAAATGCATGGATCTCGCCATAACCAATAGAACCAAGACATTCTCCTCCAAAAAAAGGAAGCCAATCTGGTGGTTCCCTGCCATAAACAAACTCTACAACAGAAGGAGGAAACTGATGAGGAATAAGGTGAAGGCCCAAGACTGGAAAAACTCCCTTAGCTGCCTCAAAAAGTTGAGATCCCTCATCAAATCCTTTAAAGCTACACATGAAAACAGAATTGAAGCAAATAGCAAAGACAACCACAAGGCCTTCTATAGTTATGTAAAGAATCTCCACGGCAATATCCAGATTTGCTCTGAGCTACTGTACAATGGTACCTCTTATACAGAGCCAACAGATATTGCCACTATACTGGCCAACAGATTCCTTGACAACTTTACCCCCCCCCCCCCCAAAAAGACCAATCACAATACCAGTAGATTGCCAGGTACCCAGTATTACTGTTGCACAGGTTAAAACAGCACTGTCCAAGGCCAAGAATACAGCTTCTATGGGACCTGGCAATATCTCTGGTTGTGTTCTACATGAACTACAGAGTGAACTGGCACCTCACCTGTGTGCCCTGTTCAATCACAGCCTCACCTCAGGCTTTGTCCCTGCTGAATGGCGCACTGCTACAGTCATCCCTCTACACAAAGGAGGAGCAACTACAGACCCTGGGAACTACTGCCCCATTAGCCTGATGAGTCTGATATGCAAAGCTATGGAACGCATCATCATGGACCTAATAAACAGGGATATAGGGAATCCCCAAACTCTGGATCCCACACAGTTTGTTTTTTTGAAGGGTACATCATGCCTGCTCAACTTGGTCGGCCTCTTTGAATCAGTCACCAGAGCTGTGCTTGAAGGCAAGGTGGTTCATACAGCCTACCTTGATCTGGCCAAGGCTTTTGATACCACTCCCCACTCAGGAATCAGAGAAAAACTCACTAAGCTTAGCATCACCCCCTATATCACTAGGTGGGTTTCAAACTGGCTCCCAGATAGAACCCAAAGTGTGGAAAGTAGCTAACTCCAAGTCAGACTGCTGATTAGTCACAAGTGGAGTCCCAGGGGGTTCTGTCCTGGCTCCTCTCCTGTTTGGTATCTACTTCTCTGAAGACCAGACCAACACGAGGGAACTCTGGCTGTCAAAGTTCACAGACAATTGCAAGTTGGGAGCTATTATTAACTCCCTACGTGATGTTGACATACTACAGAATGGCCTCACTGTGACCAACTGGTGTCAGAACCATGGCCTGAAGCTCAATGCCAAAAAATGTAATCCCCTTTGGGAAAAACATGGTTCCCATGAATTACCACATTGATGGTAATCCACTGAACGCAGAAGACGTTATAAGAGATCTGGGAACACAGGCTGACAGCAGCCTCTCTTTTGATCACCACAATGCCACTGTGGTCAGAAAGTCCTATGTGGCACATCTCATTACTAAATGTTTTGCATCCAGGAAGAAAGAGGTCATTGTCTCCCGCTACTCTTCCCTCATTAGGCCAATCACAGAGTACAATGCCCCATTTGGCATGTATCTCACTAGACACCTGCAACAAATGGAGAGGCCGCAAAAGTACCTCACAAAGAGGATCCTAGGCCTTAAACACTTGTCCTATACGGACAGACTGAAAATACTCCAACTATTCTAAGTCTCATATCGCCTACTTAGAGGTGATCTCTGCTTGACAAAGCCATGTCTGACCCAGCTCTGTTAGAAATGCTACATCTAAAGAAATCCCAATCCCTCCGCACCACATGCTCCAGAGACCTCAACCTCATTACCACAATTAGCACAACATGCTGGAGGGACAAGTTCACAACCCAGAGACTGCCCATGCTATGGAACGGACTTCCCATACATGTCAAGCACAGCACCTCACTGACCCTCAAGAGAAATCTTGATGAGTGGATGGGAAACACAAAATTCACCCTGGGGATACCAGTGGCTCTACTCGACAAAGGCACTGGGAACCAACGTCGGGTGGCACTATGTGAAGGTAATCCTATGGCTAGGCTTGTAAAGGCCGAGGGCCATTAGCCTAGTACACACCTATGAACACATCGTGCTCTTTTCTAACAATTACAAAACATCTTCATTCAGATATTAAGACCAACAATTGAAACATATAAGTGGTATGTACAAATCTAAACAGGATTTTTTATTAGACAGCTCAATTTCAAGCTGAAACAGTGCTTTAATGCGGAATGTAGTAATATCTACATTACAACTGCAAGACAGATACTAAAGAAATACACATTTTAAAATCTTGAAGCTGAAACTTCCAAAAGGACCAACACAATGCTAACCTAAGACAATAGTTCTATACCAAAAAAATCATAAAACACACATTCATTAAGAATGAGATATTTGCACAGACAACTAAGACATAAAACTGTAGTGCATATAAAGAATAAATCAACATGTTTCAAGAACTAGCAGATGATTAACCAAAATATTAACTTCTCCAAAGCCATGGTCTACCCTTTCATTATATTTAGATATGTATTTGTAAGTGTCCGGGAAATCCAGACAGAACTTGGGTAATATATATAACCAAAAATACACCGAGGTACCACACAATAGAGTCTTTATTACACAAAAAATAAGAACAGTGGTGAGCGCTTTCGCAAAACTAATTGCTTCATCAAACAAGAAAATAAAAAGTACAGTTTTGTACCTACCATAAATGTAGATGTTCGAAGATCCACATTGCTGCAGTCCTTACTTATGGGGTAGTCCGCTGTCCTCGGTCGGCCCGAATACCAAAGTATTAGGCTGACGTCGGTCATGGGCGCCTAGATCTGACATCAGAGCGTCAGGGTATAAAGGCGCATGATCGACGTCATATCCTCAGTCTTTTCTTGCCCCAGATGTCAGAAGGCCAAACCAGAAAGGCCACAGCCAAAAACAGAATACCTCCCAAAAACATGCCCAACAACCATCACCTAAAGCATAGCACCAAGTCAAACTACAGTGGGGAAGGAGGAAGGGTAAATTGGACTGCAGCAATGTGGATCTTCGAACATCTACATTTATGGTAGGTACAAAACTGTACTATGTTCTTCATCTCACATTGCTGCAGTCCTTACTTATGGGTAGAATCCCAAACCAACGGGAAAGGGAGGATGGTAAAAATCATAAAGCATTAGGGGCCGCTAAAATGCCCTGTAAAATTGCAGTGGCAAATCCATCCCTAGACTTAGAATAAAGAGGAAGGTGGTAATGTTTAGAAAAGGTATGCACTGAACTCCAAGAAGCTGCCTCCAAAATGTCTTTTGTAGCTACCCCCCTTAGAAAGGCCGTAGAAGTAGCAGTAGCCCTAGTGGAATGAGGCCTGATTCCAGCAGGAATCTCCTTACCATGATGGGAATAACAGAAAGAAATACAAAACCCAATCCATTTAGAAATAGTTTGTTTTGAAACAGGTTTACCCTGTGAACCCAAAGCAAAAGAAACAAACAATTGCTGAGACTGTCTGAACTCCTTGGTTCTGCTCAAATAAAAGCGCAACTGCCTGTGAATATCCAAAGTATGCAAAAGTTTCTCCCTTTATTTTGGGGTTTGCATAAAAAGTAGGCAAATGAATAGTTTGATTTAAGGCCACACTAGAAACCACTTTAGGCATAAAGGAAGGATTAGTATGTAAAGATACCCTATCCTTATGAAAAATCAGGAAAGGCTCCACTGCCATGAGGGCCTGTAATTCAGAAACCCTTCTTGCAGAGGTAATGGCCAACAAAAAAGCAGTTTTCCATGACAAATACTTTAACTCGGCAGTAGCTGCAGGCTCAAAAGGTTGTAGGGTAAGTTTTTCCAACACAAAATTGAGATCCCAAGCAGGAGTAGGAGCTCTACGTGGGGGTCTTATATTCTGTGCCCCTCTAAGAAATTGCTTAAACCAAGGATGAGAGAATAAAGGAGGGTCACAATCATAGTGAGCAGAAATGGCTGCAGCATGAACCTTTATTGAGGAGAAAGGACAAACCCTTGTCCAATAGCTCAGTAAGATATTGAAGAGCAACACTTAAATCAGGTTTGGAGACATCAAGGTCCTTTCCTTTGCTCCAAATAAAAAATCTCCTCCATTTATCCGCTTAAACTTTCCTGGTACTAGGCCTCCTGGCCTCCAAAATAACATTCAAAACTTGTTGTGGAAGCTGAGACCTTCCAGAGTCTAAAACAGAATATGCCAGGCTGTTAGATGCAGAGAATGAATCTTGACATTGAGGAAGTGACTGTCCTCTTGTGACTAAAGGTGCGGAATCAAAGGCAGAGCCATGGAGGTTCTCGTACTAAACTCCTCAGTAGTGGGTACCAGTGTTGTCGAGGCCAATCCGGTGCTATCAAAATCATGGTTGGCTTGTCTTGTCTGGCCTTCAAAAGTACCTTGGGAAGAAGAGGCAGAGGTGGAAAGACATATACATGCAGATTGTTCCAACTGAATGATAGAGCGTCCACCTTCCAAGCTGTGTGATGAAACATTTTTGTGCAAAACTTTGGCAACTGGTAATTTAGTGGAGAAGCGAACAGATCTATGTCTGGAGTTCCCCATAACACTGTCAACTGTTGAAAGACATGAGGATCCAATTTCCACTCGTGAGGATCCACTATTTGTCTGCTCAATACATCTGCTAAGGAGTTCTGTGCTCCTGGTAGAAACCTTGCCTGAAGATTGAGGTGTAGATTGAGAGCAGTTTCCCACAGAATCATCGCTTGCCTGCAAAGAGGGTAAGAATGGGTTCCCTCCTGCTTGTTGATGTACCACATGACAGTAGTGTTGTCTGTTTGAATCAACACCTGCCCTGGGTGAAGTAAATCTTTGAAAGCCATCAATGCAAAGTGGACTGCTAACATTTCCTTCAAGTTGATATGCAAATGTTGGAGTTTGACAGGCCACGTGTTTTGCACCCATTTTCCATTGAGGTGTGCTCCCCAAGCCTTGTCCGAGGCATCTGTCGTTAGAATCTGACTCGCCTCTGGCCGGGTCACAGAGAGTCCCTTGTTTAGGTGACATTCCTGAGCCCACCACAAAAACTCCTTCTGAATGCAAGGTATTATCTGAATGACAGTGTCTAGATCTTGGCAGTGCTGTGTCCACACATTTTTGAAATACCATTGAAGCTTCCTCATATGCAATTTGGCATTGGGAAGCACCAGAATACAAGATGCCATGAACCCCAAGGCTTGAAGGACTGTCCTTGCAGTCAGCCTGGACCGTAGAGACATTTGCTGGAATTAAAGAGAAAGGCTTCTTTGTTTGTCCGGGGTCAAAAAGGCCATGAGAGGGTACTAGACTGGACTTTGTTTCGTTCACAGAATACCCTAGGCATCTTAACACTGCCATCACATACTGTAGATGATGAAGAAGTTCGTCCTTTTCTTGTGCAATAATCAGGCAGTCGTCCAAATAAGGATAAATCCATATTCCTCTTAGTCTGAAAAATGCTATCACTGGAGCCAGAACCTTTGTGAACACTCTGGGCGCAGTAGATAAGCCAAAGGGCAATGCAGAGAACTGATAATGTAAATTTCCAGCCCGAAAACGCAGGTACCTCCTGCAACTGGGCCTGATAGGAACATGAAGGTAAGCCTCTTTGAGATCCAGAGTAACCATCCAGTGATCTTTTCCCAACAGAGGTAAAAGTTGTTGTAAAGTCAGCATCTTGAACTTTGGAATGTCCAGGTAAGTGTTGAGGATAGATAAATCCAAAATTGGTCTCCACGTGTTCCCTTTCTTTGGAACTAGAAACAGGCGAGAATAAAATCCTAGGCCCACTACTGACAGAGGAACTGGCTGTATAGCTCCTATTTGAAGAAGTAAAGAAATTTGTCTGTGAGCCTCTATCCTTTGCCGAGGAGGGACGTCTGGCATGCCTTTGAAAGGAGGCATGGTGTGGAAATAGAACTTGTAACCTCGGTTTATAATGTCCAATACCCATTTGTCCTGGGTGACTAAATGCCAATTTTGCTTGAAAAGAGCCAACTTTCCTCCCAAAGGAGCTGCCCGGCAAGAAGAATCTGGCAGCTGAAAATGCAGGTCATTGGGCCTGTTTACGAAAGGACTGGCCCCTGCCCTCACCAGCAGATTGAGCAGGCGAACTCCATTGTCTCGGCCTGAAGGTACTCTGAGCTCTGCCCCTACCAAGCCTAGATCTACCCCTAGACTGAGAATCAGAAGTAGGGTACGTCCACCCCTTAGTAGGCCAATTTCTACTAAACTTTGGAGGTTGTACCTGCAAAAAATCTTTAACAGTCTGCATAGACTTAGCCTTGTCTTCCATTTTCTTTAAGACTGACTCCACAGGAGGACCAAACAAAACTTCAGACTGTAAAGGGCATCCAGAATTCTAGACTTAACATGCTCAGACAAATTCTGATCCTTAAGCCAGGCGTGCCTACGAATAACTGAACTAGTGGCAGCCACTCTAGAAGAAGCCTGTAAAGCATCAAAACCACATTGCAAAGAGTGCTTACCCACCTGTTCAGAAACATGCACTAAATCCTGCAATTCTTTACACTCTATGCCCTCTGCCAAAGCATCCACTTTAGATCTTAGCTGAGAAAGGAGGAAATTCTGATACCTCAACCTATGAAACTGGCAGTTCAAAGCTCTCATTGCTAAAGGAGAAGAGGTATACACCTTCTTATCCCATCTATCCAAAGCTCTAGCTTCCTTATCCAGAGGGACCGGATTCTTAACAACAGAGGCTCTAACCCCCCTAGGCCCCTGACTAATAGTTTCTGGGGCCGCCCTAGGACTCTTATACAGATATTTATGAGCCTCAGGCACCCTAAAATACCTATCCGGTCTGTGGTAAAAACAAGAACACCCTAAGCCTCTTCCGTGAATCAGAGTAATCCTGTTCCTCCCACTTAAAATGCTCCCTCATGGAATGCAGAGTTTCTGAAAATGAAAAATCCTCTGGAGGAGAAGCAGAAGGAGTGGAATCCTCTGCATCAGAATCAGAATAAGGAGGGAAATCTTGAATGTCTTCAGCAGAAGACTCTGAATCATCTGAGGCCTGCTCCAAACTTTCCAACTCTGGCTCCATCCTGGGCCTCTTATCAGGAGGGGGAATAGAACCTCTAATTAAAGTAATCAAATCCTCTGCCATTTTAAGAATGTGCTTTTTAGGCACAGACCCTGAAGAACCAGAACTGACACCAGAGGAAGGCAAAACAGACCTGCCCTTAGAAGGAGCCTTAGAAACAGTAGTAGAAGGCCTAACCACCTTAGGCATAGAAGGGAGAATAGTAACCTGAGAGGCCCCTTCAGCCTGACCTGCCTCCTGAGAGGCCACATCTTGTAAAATCAAAGTTTCCCCCTGGGACTCAACAGAAACTTCAGCCGGATCCACCTGTTCAGCTGTAGCTTCTAAAGGTCCAGTGTCCGAAACGGACGAATCATCCTGCCTAGGCTTTAAAGATTTGTCTTTGCGCTTCTTAGTAGAAGCAGGCGTCGGAACATCCGACGGCATATTATAAGTACACCTCTTGCCAAAGACTAACCTAGCGCAATCTAACCTCCGTTTTATAGTGCGCTTATTAAACCTAGCACAAAACCGACACTCGACTACGTGCTCCGGTCCCAAACAAGGAATACAAAGCGAGTGGTAATCCCTATGCGGTATCTGTTTCCCACAAGAAATACAATTATTCACTTTTTCTGACATCCGGTAAGTAACTGAGGCAAGAAAAAACAAAAATATTCCCAACGGGTACTTAGCCCAACTTGGTATCGGTCTGAAACTCCGAAAACGAAAAATTTCAGAACGCCGAACGGCACTTGCAACGCTGCTTCTGCATCGGACCATGCGGCAAAAAAGACTGAGGATATGAAGTCGATCATGCGCCTTTATACCCTGACGCTCTGATGTCAGATCTAGGCGCCCATGACCGACGTCAGCCTAATACTTTGGTATTCGGGCCGACCGAGGACAGCGGACTACCCCATAAGTAAGGACTGCAGCAATGTGAGATGAAGAACATCACTCCATTACTTATATACATATGGAACCATTGACTCAATCACTGATGTCATAGGTCAATTAAGGCATTAAAGCTATATAAAACTTATAAATGTATAAATGTAGAAAATGCTACATATAGAGAAAACTACATATAAAAGACACATAAAATACTGCATGTAAATGCATATAAAAACTGCATACAAAAACTATACACAAAACTGTTGGTAAAGGACCTAAGTAATGTGCATAGATATAAACTCCATAAATACTGTAGCTATGAAAAAATAAAAGGATAAAAATCTAGATCTAGTTATAAAATCGATCTAAAATATGTATGTATAACTAAAAGTAGTCATGTCTCTAAAATATAAAAAAAATAGGTGTAATGGGTGTATGAGGTGCCTAAAATTAAACATGTTTGAGGCGTCTTGCTTTCAAGAAAGGAACCAAGGAAGTAGAGCTCATTAAGGCCTGGATATTTATCTGCATTCAATTTAATGATCCATCTCTGTTCACAGCTTTCAGTAAAATTTTCTATATCCCCTCCTCTAATGTTTTTGTGTATGCGCTGTAGCACAAAAAACTTAAAAGAATGTGAATTATCTGTATTAATAATATGCTGGCGAGTGCATTAGTGGGTTTCTTATTTTTGACATCACGAAGATGTTCTAGAATTCTGTCTTTAAGAAATCTATTCGTTTTACCTACATAAAACACCGGACATTTCTGACAAAAACAATAATAGACAACATCAGTGCTCTTGCAATCAGCATAAGTATTAAGCTGTAACTGAAAATGCTTGGTGGGGTGGACATAGGTATTTACACTGTAAATATAGGGGCAGGCACTGCATGACCTGCAAGGAAAAGTGCCCTGACGTGAAGAAGGGATGGCTTTCTTAGGCACATCCTTGTTACATAACTGCTTCTTGAGTGACATATTGTTCTTGAAACTGAAAAGTGGATGTTTACAGGTAATAACCTGCAACTGTGGTACCTCTTGTAATAAGTGCCAATGTTTCTTAATTACATCAACATATTGGTTGACGTCACTCGCAAACTGTAACACTACTCTAAATTCATTATGTGGCCTAGAGTTTATGTTAGATGGATTATTACATGGAACTACCTCGTTGTTGTTAAAATAAGGTCTACATTTAGTTGATCTCATATGCCATGCATCAGACATAGTTTTATCAATTTCATCAGGTTGGTATCCTCTAGCTATAAACTCAAATTTTAAATTATTTAATGCTAGTAATGCATCCTCATCATCATCATGTAATCTTAATGTCCTATAAACTTGCCCTTTTAATACATTTCTCGGGATGTGCCTGGGATGCATACTAGTTTTGTGTAGGTATGTGTTCTTTCTGGTTGGTTTGTGGAAGATGCTACTCTTGAAGCAGTTAAATTCAGCTTTAGCTAGATGTACATCAAGAAAATCAATCTCAGCTGCAGATAGCCGGTATGTGAATTTTAAAAAGTCAGTGGTGGTATGCAGATAATCAACAAAGGATGCAAAATCTAAACCATTGCCATTCCATAAAATAAAAACATCATCCACAAAACGTACATACCATAACACTTGATGTCATGCAGTGCCTGCCCCTATATTTACAGTGTAAATACCTATGTCCACCCCACCAAGCATTTTCAGTTATAGCTTAATACTTATGCTGATTGCAAGAGCACTGATGTTGTCTATTATTGTTTTTGTCAGAAATGTCCGGTGTTTTATGCAGGTAAAACAAATAGATTTCTTAAAGACAGAATTCTAGAACATCTTTGTGATGTAAAAAATAAGAAACCCACTAATGCACTCGCCCCAGCATATTATTAATACAGATAATTCATATTCTTTTAAGTTTTTTGTGCTACAGCGCATCCACAAAAAACATTAGAGGAGGGGATATAGAAAATTTTATTGAAAGCTGTGAACAGAGATGGATCATTAAATTGAATGCAGATAAATATCCAGGCCTTAATGGCTCTACTTCCTTGGTTCCTTTCTTGAAAGCAAGACGCCTCAAACATGTTTAATTTTAGGCACCTCATACACCCATTACACTTTTTTTTCATATTTTAGAGACATAGACTACTTTTAGTTATACACACATATTGTAGATAGATTTTATAACTAGATCTAGATTTTTATCCTTTTATTTTTTGATAGCTACAGTATTTATGGAGTTTATATCTATGCACATTACTTAGGTCTTTTACCAACAGTTTTGTATATAGTTTTTGTATGCAGTTTGTATATGCATTTACATGCAGTGTTTTTATATGTGTCTTTTATATGCAGTTTTCTCTATATGTAGCATTTTCTACATTTATACATTTATAAGTTTTATATAGCTTTAATGCCTTAATTGACCTATGACATCAGTGATTGAGTCAATGGTTCCATCTGTATATAAGTAATGGAGTGTTTTATTTTCTTGTCTGATGAAGCAATTAATTTTGCGAAAGCGCTCACCACTGTTCTTATTTTTTGTGTAATAATGACGCTATTGTGTGGTACCTCGGTGTATTTTTGGTTATATATAGTTCTGGTTTTGTGCACCTGGGTTTTACCTGAAGCAGTTTCTCTTTTTATACAGAACTTGGGTAATGACTTCCAGATACTTACAGAGAATTACTTTTTTCAAGCCAGTTTTCCATTACAAAAAAGTTTAATAAGATACAAACTGAAGACAACAGTTATAGTCCCATGAAGCTTTCTGCTTAGGAATCACAAGATCAATTGTGTCATTTGTAGTCTTCTATGGTGGCAAGAATGTGACAATTTTTCAGGCATTTAATTACATGAAAATGGAAGTCATGTACTTGTCATACTGTCAATCCTTTTCATCCTGATCTGTCTGATATCACTGGTGTGATTTGAAGCCACTTGTTGCATCCAATTCGGCAATGCTGAATCTCCTAGCCTCAAGCTCCTTTATTTCTCCTTCCTATAATCCCCTTGCGCTACCCTCTCCTCAGATTAAGTTTGCTAGCTATTTAAGAAAACATTTCTATCTACAAGGGAAGGTTGACAGAAGAGCTTTCTGAAGATCTGCCAAGCATACCTCTTAACTTGGAATCATTAAAAATCTGGACAAAGGCCCATGAAAATTAGGTACAACTGGCCAAAAATCTGGACGCTGATTAACATAAATTTTGCATGCATAATTTTATAACCCCACCCACTCCAATGGAATTATGGGATAATATCATTCAAACACAAATTGCAAAACAGACAAAATATTAAATAACACAAAATGTAATCAGAGAGAGTCTGACTCCTGCCTGTTTCACACGTCAAAGACTGGACATTTATTGTTAAGAATGTTTCAGACAATTTCATTAAAGTAACTCGACTTCGAATATGAAGATATAAAGTACAGTTTTGTACCTACCATAAATGTAGATGTTCGAAGATCTACATTGCTGCAGTCCTTACATATGGGTAGTCCGCTGTCCTCGGTCGGCCCGAATACCAAAGTATAAGGCTGACGTCGGTCAAGGCGCTTAAGACTGACATCAGGACGTCAGGGTACAAATGCGCATGACCGACGTCATATCCTCAGTCTTTTCTTGCCCCAGATGTCAGAAGGCCCTAAAAAGAAAGGCCAAAACCAAAAGACAGCAAAAAACAACCAACCACCCCTGCACTAATCCTATTTACAATATTTACAATATTCACAACCCAAACCACACAACCGCCTCTAACTACAGAGGGGAAGGAGGGAGGGTAAACTGGACTGCAGCAATGTAGATCTTCGAACATCTACATTTATGGTAGGTACAAAACTGTACTATGTTCTTCATCTCACATTGCTGCAGTCCTTACATATGGGTAGAATCCCAAAGCAGAGGTAAGGGAGGATGGCAAAACTATAAAGCATTAGGAGCTGCCAACATGCCCTGTAAAATTGCAGTGGCAAAACCAGCCCTAGATTTAGAGTAAAGTGGAAGGTGGTAATGCTTAGAGAAAGTATGCACTGAACTCCAAGTAGCTGCCTCCAAAATATCTTTAGTTGCCACCCCTTAAAAAGCTGTAGAAGTGGCAGTAGCCCTAGTGGAATGAGGCCTAATCCCAGCTGGAATCTCCTTACCATGATGGGAATAACAGAAAGCAATACAAAACCCAATCCACTTAGAAATAGTTTGTTTTGAAACAGGCTTGCCCTGAGAACCCAAAGCAAATGAAACAAATAACTGCTGAGACTGCCTGAACCCTTTAGTTCTGCTCAAATAATATCGCAACTGCCTGTGTATATCCAAAGTGTGCAAAATCTTTTCCCCTTTATTTTGGGGGTTTGCATAAAAAGTAGGCAAATGAATAGTTTGGTTTAAAGCCACACTAGAAACCACTTTAGGCATAAAGGAAGGATTAGTACTACCCTATCCTTATGGAAAATTAAGAAAGGCTCAACCGCCATAAGGGCCTGTAATTCAGAAACCCTTCTCGCAGAGGTAATGGCCAACAAAAAGCAGTCTTCCATGATAAATATTTCAACTCGGCAGTAGCTGCAGGCTCAAAAGGTTGTAGAGTGAGTTTCTCCAACACAAAATTGAGATCCCAAGCAGGAGTAGGAGCTCTACGTGGGGGTCTTATATTCTTTGCCCCTCTAAGGAATTGCTTAAACAAAGGATGAGAAAACAATGGTGGGTCACAGTCATAGTGAGCAGAAATTGCTGCAGCATGAACCTTAATAGAGGAGAAGGACAAACCTTTGTCCAGTAACTCAGTAAGATATTGAAGAGCCACACTTAAATTAGGCTTAGAAACATCAAATTCCTTTGCTGCACTCCAAAATAAAAATCTCCTCCATTTATCTGTGTACACTTTCCTTCTACTAGGCCTTCTGGCCTCCAAAATAACATTCAAAACTTGCTGTGGAAGCTGAGACCCTCCAGGGTTTAAAACAGAATAAGCCAGGCTGTTAGATGTAGAGAGTGAAGTTTGACATTGAGTAAATGACTGTTCTCCTGAGACAGCAGGTGTGGAATCGAAGGCAAAGGCCATGGAGGCTCCCGTACCAGACTTCTCAGTAATGGGTACCAGTGCTGTCGAGGCCAATCTGGAGCTATTAAAATCATCTTTGGCTTGTCCTGTCTGACCTTCAGGAGTACCTTTGGGAGGAGAGGCAGAGGTGGAAAGGCATACACATGAAGATTGCTCCAATTGAATGAGAGAGCATCCACTTTCCAGGCTGTGGGATGAAACCTTTTTGTGCAAAACTTTGGCAGCTGGTAGTTTAGTGGAGAAGCGGACAGATCTAGGTCTGGAGTTCCCCATAACACTGTCAATTTCTGAAATACATGAGGATCCAATTTCCACTCGTGGGGATCCATAATTTGTCTGCTCAACACATCTGCTAAGGAGTTCTGTGCTCCCGGCAGAAACCTTGCCTGAAGATTTAGCTGTAAACTGAGAGCAGTCTCCCACAAAATCATTGCGTGTCTGCATAGAGGATAAGAATGCGTTCCCCCTTGCTTGTTGATGTACCACATGACAGTTGTGTTGTCTGTTAGAACCAACACCTGCCCTGGAAGAAGTAAATCCTTGAAAGCTATTAATGCAAATTGGACTGCTAACATCTCCTTCAAGTTGATATGTAGATGTTGAAGTCTGGCAGGCCACGTGTCTTGTACCCACTTTCCATTTAGATGAGCTCCCCAAGCTTTGTCTGAGGCATCTGTCGTTAGAATCTGACTCGCCTCTGGCCGGGTCACAGAGAGTCCCTTGTTTAGGTGACATTCCTGAGCCCACCACAAAAATTCCTTTTGAATGCAAGGTATTATCTGAATGACCGTGTCCATATCTTGGCAGTGCTGTGTCCATACATTTTTGAGATACCATTGTAGCTTCCTCATATGCAGTTTGGCATTGGGAAGTACCAGAATACAAGATGCCATGAACCCCAAGGCTTGAAGGACTGTCCTTGCAGTCAGCCTGGACTGACGAGACAATTGATGGAAGTAAAGAGAAAGATTCTTTTGTTTGTCCGGGGTCAAAAAGGCCATCTGGGATGCTGTATTCAGTCTCACACCCAGAAAGCACATGTCCTCAGAGGGTACTAGACTGGACTTTATTTCGTTCACAGAATACCCCAGGCATCTTAGCACTGCTATCACATACTGTAAATGATGAAGAAGTTTGTCCTTTCTTTGGGCCAGAATCAGGCAATCGTCCAAATAAGGATAGATCTGTATTCCTCTTAGCCTGAAGAAAGCTATCACTGGAGCCAGAACCTTCGTGAACACTCTGGGCGCAGTAGATAAGCCAAAGGGCAATGCAGAGAACTGATAATGAGAAGTCCCAGCCCGAAAACGCAGATACTTTCTGCAACTGAGCCTGATAGGAACATGAAGGTAAGCCTCCTTGAGATCCAGAGTCACCATCCAGTGATCTTTGCCCAGCAGAGGTAAAAGCTGTTGTAACGTCAACATTTTGAACTTGGGAATGTCCAGATATGTGTTGAGGATAGATAAATCCAAGACTGGTCTCCACGTGTTCCCTTTCTTTGGTACTAGGAACAGGCGAGAATAAAATCCTAGGCCCACTTCTGGCAGAGGGACCGGTTGTATGGCCCCTATTTGAAGTAGCAGAGAAATTTGTTTGTGAGCCTCTAGTCTTTGCTGAGGAGGAACGTCCGGCATGCCTTTGAAAGGAGGCAAGGTATGGAAATAAAACTTGTAACCTCGGTGTATGATATCCAATACCCATTTGTCTTGGGTAATCAAATTCCAATTTTCCTTGAAGAGTGCCAACCTTCCTCCCAAAGGTGCTGCCAGGCAAGAAGGATCTGGCAGCTGAAAAGGTAGGTCATTGGGCCTGTTTACGAAAGGACTGGCCCCTGCCCTCACCGAAGATTGTGCAGGTGAACTCCTGTTCTAGGTCTGAAAGAACTCTGAGCTCTGCCTCTACCACGCCTAGATCTACCCCTAGACTGAGAATCATAAGAAGGATACGTCCACCCCTTAGCAGGCCAATTCCTACTAAACTTCGGAGGCTGAACTTGCAAAAAATCTTTAACAGCCTGCATGGACTTAGCCTTGTCTTCCATTTTCTTCAAGACTGACTCCACAGGTGAACCAAACAACACATCAGACTGTAAAGGAGCATCCAAAATCCTTGTCTTAACATGGTCAGATAAATTCTGATCCCTCAGCCATGCGTGCCTGCGAAGAACTGAACCAGTGGCAGCCACCCTAGATGAGGCCTGTACAGCATCAAAACCACATTGTAAAGAATGCTTACCCACCTGCTCTGAAACATGCACCAAATCTTGTAATTCTTTACACTCAATACCTTCCGCCAGAGCATCCACCTTAGACTTCAATTGAGAAAGAAGATAGTTTTGATATTTCAACATATGAAACTGGCAATTCAAAGCCCTCATAGCTAGGGTAGAAGATGTATAGACTTTCTTTCCCCATCTATCCAAAGCTCTGGCCTCTTTATCTGGAGGAACCGGATTTTTACAACAGAGGCCTTGACACCCTTAGGTCCCTGACTAACAGTTTCTGGGTCCGCCCTAGGACTCTTATAAAGATATTTATGAGCCTCAGGCACCCTGTAATACCTATCCGGTTTAACAGGAGCAGGAGGCAGAGAATCAGGATTAAGTGAAGCCTCTGCAAACACATCTTCCACAACATCCAGAACAGGGGGTATAGCCAAGGGCCTATGCTGGGGTAAAAGCAAAAATTCCCTAAGCCTTTTCCTGGAATCAGAGAAGTCCTGACCTTCCCACTTAAAATGTTCCCTCATGGAATGAAGAGTCTCTGAAAAAGAAAAATCCTCTGGAGGAGAAGCAGAAGGAGTCGAATCTTCTGCATCAGAATCAGAATAAGGAGAGTACTCCTACAAGTCTTCAGCCGAAGACTCAGAAACATCTGAAGCCTGCTCAAAACTCCCCAACTCTGGCTCCACCCTAGGCCTCTTATCAGGAGGGGCAAAGAGCCTCTAATCAGAGTAATCAAATCTTCTGCCATTTTAAGTATGTGCTTCTTGGGCACAGACCCTACTGCACTAGGAGTGACACCAACAGAAGCTAAACCTGGCCTGCCTCTGGGAGAAGCCTTGGAAACAGAAGGAGAGGGCCTAACCACCCTAGGAAGGGAGGGGAGTACAGTAACCTGAGAAGCCCCTTCAGCCTGACCTGCCTCCTGAGAGGCCACATCCTGCAATATCAAAGTCTCCCCCTGGGAATCCAGAGAAGCCTCTGTCGGAACCACCGGTTCCACTGACGCCTCTAAAGAACCGACGTCCGGAACGGATGACTCTTCTTGCCTGGGTTTAACTGCTTTGTCTTTGCGCTTCTTCGAAGAAGCGGGCGCCGGAGAATCCGACGGCATATTATAATTGCACCGCTTCCCGAAGACCAGCCTAGCACAATCTAACCTTCGCTTATTGAACCTAGCACAAAAGCGACACCCAACAACGTCGTGCTCAGGCCCCAAACAAGGAATACACAAAGAATGATAATCCCTATGCGGTATCTGTTTCCCACAAGAAATACAGTTATTCACTTTTTCTGACATCCGGTAAAACACTGAGGCAAGAAAAAAACAAAATATTCTAACGGGTACTTAGCCAACTTTGATTCGGTCTGAAACTCCGAACTCGAAAAATTTCAGAACGCCGAACGGCACTTGCAACGCTGCTTCTGCATCGGACCATGCGGCAAAAAAGACTGAGGATATGATGTCGGTCATGCGCATTTGTACCCTGACGTCCTGATGTCAGTCTTAAGCGCCTTGACCGACGTCAGCCTTATACTTTGGTATTCGGGCCAACCGAGGACAGCGGACTACCCATATGTAAGGACTGCAGCAATGTGAGATGAAGAACATCTGCACGTGTTTATTAACTAGAAGTACAATCAGGAGAGCAATGAAGAACACATGCAAACCTGTAGCTTAAAACAGCATAAGCATTAGATCATGACATTGTACTAGTGTGTGTTGATACGGCCAACTACGAACATCAACTAATATAAACCACTAGAATCAATAATGAACAATTGAACTAGGAAATCTTAAAACCAAAGTTAGCTGTACTAACACCCCCCACACACACACCCAGACCCACACACCACCACTACAACAAAAAACTGTGAAATGTAAAAGCCACTGTCATTTTTGCCAGCTACACATCAACCCCACGAGGTTTCCAGAAAAGGCAAATGTACCTTGAATAGTTTCTTTTGCTGATCAGATCCCAGGTAGTCTGACATATTTTCCAATGTTTATCTATTGTCATTTTATAATGAACAATTAAAAAAAATGTAAAATAAAATTTTTTAGACCAACCAACCACCTAATACAACAAAATTACACAGCAGATATTTACTGATACCAGCAGACACTTCCAGTATCTGCAGTGCCAAAGTTGAAGTGGAAATATTTCACAGTCTAGGGTATCGACGTTACTCTCCAAGAGTGCATGTGTGTAAGCATATGCACATGCTTGCACATATACCCTATACTCACACCTCCCAAGACTGAATTCACTAAATAATGACATACTTTCAAATTTCAGACTTTAACATGCTGTGAGCTTCCAATATAAAGCCTGCTGCCATTCTACCCACTTATATTTTAAATATAATTAAAAAACACACAAGTCAAACACCTCAATCTGCATATTAGAAATAGTTATCTAATACTGTAGTACGTCTTTTCTAGCTTTGCAGCAATGTAAATTGTTCCGATAAGCGTGCATACTATAACAGGTTATTCTCAGTTATTTTAGCCATCCATTGATTTGATTCCTGACCTACGGTAACAACTATGAAAAGCAAATATTGCAAAGTTGTTGTTTAACTGAAGTTAATCTGCCTATATTTATCTTGTTTTTCTTCACTACTAAACAAATGTGCATTACGAACATGCATCAAAACCTTTTTTCTCGAAATGCAAACACAGAATTGACTACTCAACCTTTTCAAAGCTACAAAACACAGGCGTTATGAACAATGCAATAACGCCTATCAGAAATACAAACATGTAACTAAAACAAGTAGCAGTTACTTTCAATCCAATCACAGGACCAAATCAGACTGTCATGTCAACTACCTGTACTGCAAACTGACAGGCTTCAACCTCCCAACCTATTTTAAGGCATATACATTTAGCCAACAGTTAACCTGCTGTATCATTACAAAGTACAATGACACCAGCTGATATCTTTATATATTTAAGTTTGAACATGACAAATTAAAACTTGCAAAACAAAGTAATGATTCCCAAACTACTGTATTAAAGTGCAACACCCACATCAAAAAAGTTGCGCTAATTTTTGATAAATGGTGCAAATAAAGTCATACCCACAATACTGACATAGCTACACTTTGAAATACTTCGTCTTTTCATTGTCTTTAATCATACAAATATACCTTTTTGTCAGAGAACAAAGGAACTTTCAGTTGTGGCTGTATTCCATTACCTAAGGATGCTCCAGGCCTTGCTTTCTAAATTAGTCCATCTCTAGAAGTTAAATTATTTACAACAATTCTGTAACAATTCGCATTCATTAGCGTATTCCACACATAACGACATAACCTATCTAATTTACAATGAAAAGATGATGCATTACAGCAGTGCAATACAAAACAAGTAGAGCCCATAACTGCCTGTAAAAAAACAAACAGAAAACAGGTGAACTCTGAGTAACTTAACTTCCGGTCAAAAAATGGAAACGTCTACTGCCGATAAATTCTTCTGCAGTAAGTCCATGGCCATAAATGACTGTTTTAATTTATAAACTCTTCTCCAAGTCCAACCCCATGCGAGTCACTCCAACAGGCAGTCAGGCACTGCCACACTGCCTCATGATGCAGGATACGCCTGCAGTACATGATATCGTCATTGGTATTTAAAAATGTAAAAAAAAAAAAAAACAAAATCGGGATTTGAAGGGGCCACTCAGGAATTTGTTGCACCCTATTATTTTGCCCCCCCCCCAAACAGGAAATACTGAAGAATTTGGTACGGATGAGAGGTATGCTGCTACAAGAAAGATGGTCTTCCAAGAAAGAAATTGTAATTGAGCTAAGGAATCTTGTTCAAATGGAGGTCTAGCCATGATTCCAATGCAAAGTTGAAGTATGGGGTGGTACAAGATCCCTGAATGGGGGAACAAAGCAAAAAGATTCCTTTAAAAAGTACTTGTTTAACTCATGAGTGGCAATGGAATGAGCATCAATGCTGCAAGTTCAAAGCCAACTGAATCTTACCAGTTCAATAACTGGATGATCCTTAATCAAAGTGATGTGAAAGAAATTTTAAAATGTCAGGCATTGAAGCTGAAAAGGGATCAATACTCCGATTAGCCTTTATAAGAAAAAAAATGTTTCCTTTTACTCTTGTACACCTTATAAGTAGACACCTTCAGAGAAGATGGCATGACACAAATTACAGTTGGGGATATGAGTGGGGTTTTATTACTGGAATTGAAGAAACCATGCAGTCATTTTTAGACTGAGATGGTCTGTGTGAGGGTCTTTTGGATGGATGGGTCAGATCATCTGTGTGAGCATCTAGAAGCCAAGGGGGCTCCAACAGGTAAGGCCTGAATGAGGAAACCTTATCCATCACATACTATAAAGGGCAATGAGGATTTGCTTGGTTTTGCAACCTAATACTTTCTGAAAAAACGTGGTCATGAAGGGAAGAGGGAGAAAGGCACAGAGAATGAGATGGACACTGTCTGATAAGCATCTCTTCGTGAGTGCACTTCTGTGCTGTTCACATGGGGATGCAAAAGATTACAGCAAGGCTGGCCCCAGTGTCCAAAGATTTGGCAGACAGACCACACATGAAGCATAAGTATTGTCCGTGCTGAGCTTCTTGGCACGATAGCTGGCCTATCCTGGGATGTGCACTGTTATGAGAAAGCACTGAAAGGCAACTGCCCATTGCCAAACTCTCATGTCTTCTTGGTAAAGGGGATAAGGACCAGATTCCTTCTTGCTTATTAAGATAACAAACTATGGTCACACTGTCCATTTGGACTGAAATCCCTGATGGAGGAAGGAGGTCTTGAAATGTTTTGCAAAGTTTGAAAGATGGCCCTCTTCTCTAGGATGTTTATGTGAACACTGGCCTCCATGTGACTCTGTGCTCCTTATCTTCTCTAAGATGTTTATGTGAAGAATGGCCTCCATGCGATTCACATGTTCCTTGGACCATCCTCTCATGGAAAAGGCACCATACACTAAACTGGAGGCGTCCGTGGTCAATGTTGCTTGTCGGGGGGGGGTGCGGAACAGTGGTAGATAAGGTATCAACCCCAACCCCAGAAGCAGAACAGAAAAGGGGCAGGAGGGAAAGAAAGATTAATGTGACAGTGATCTTTTCAAACATATACAATTATGGTAAGTTAACTATACTATTGTACTATATATTCATAACAGTCAGTGTTGTAAAACTATGTCTTGGGAAAACTCCAAATAACTTTTCTACTTTGAGGTTGGAGAACACTGTGTCAGACACCTGGCTCTGGGTTTAGATTTAGTACCAAGGTGGTAATGCTTGCTGAAGGTGTGAACAGAAAATCAAGAAACTGCTTCTAGTATTGTCTGCGTTTGTGCCTCTCTTAGAAAAGCTGTGGTGGCTCCCTGATTCTACTGTGAATTTAAGGTGAGAATAACAAAAAGAAATACATCTGGCTATCCATTTAGAGATGGCCTATTTTCACTGTTTACTTTCTGTAAATGCAGCCTAAAGCTGATCAGATCAGTTTAAAAATTGTGTTCTGTACAGGTAGAATCCTGGTTGTCCGTGCGCATCTAAAGAATGAATAATTCTCTCACCCTTGTTCTGGCATTGGTACAGAATACAGGAAGATGAACAACATTGTTCAAGTAGACTTCTGATACCACAATGGGCAAAAAGGAACTGTTAGCTCTCAAGGTTATCCTCTTCCTGTGAAAAATGATAAAAGGTGTCTTTGTACATCAGAGCTTGCACTTCCGATATATGTCTGCCAACAGCAGGGTGGCTTTCTAAGTAAGTAATATGAATGATGTGGAGGCTGCTGGCTCTAAGGGTGGCAGTTTTACTTTTATCTAGCATATAACTTAGGTCCCAAAGTAGATTTTCATCCGGGTGGCCAACTAGGAACTGTTTCATGTATGGGTGAGCATATGCAGAGGGGACAAAGGCAGATATAGCAGAAGCATGCACTTTTGCAATACAGCAAGACATTCCTCATTTGTTCAGAAGGGTGAAGTTATTATAACACCTTTTCTAAACCTTCTTTGGTGGGTAGAATACCTTTTGTCTTATACCAGACAGAAAACCTTTTCCATTTTCCTACACGTGATTTTTTTTTTTTGAACTCGTATTTGTTGTATTGCCAGCATGTACTCCAAAAAGTATTGCCTGGCCTCCACCAATAAATAACTGTCCAAGCTGTTGATACGAGTGTCCTCAAGTTGAGATGGATTACAGACTCCTTGCTCAGCATTAGGATGTCTATGAAGAGGGGAAGTGTAATGACTCTCCCTTCACCGAGAATAAGGAGAAAAACCAGGGCTGCCTAGGTCAGTAAGGAGACATCATTATATCCTTGGTCTGTCAGCCCTCACTTTCTGCAATACCCTGGGCATGACAGGTTTTGGAGGAAAGGCAAAACATAAAGACACTTGACCAATTCATAGGTAATTTTCTAGATAATCTGCAGAATAAGAACATTGTAATAACTAATGCTGATAAAGGGGGTACAGTAGTTATTATGGATTGGGGCATGTATGTAGCTAAGGCTGACAGACCACTAAAAGATGGCAGGTTTTATACTACAATGACCATCGACCCCACTTTGAGGTTTAAAGGTGAAATAGATGATTTTTTTAGAATTAGCAGTAAGTGAGGGTATCACTACAGATAAAGTTTTATTTCATCTATAGGTTAAAGATCCACTGCCAAAACACTTACATCTTCTTCCAAAAATCCACAAACATGCAACACAGCCTCCTGGGAGACCCATTGTTGCAGGTAATGGGTCTCTCATGGAACCTTTACCGGAATTTCTGACTAGGTGTTTAAAACCATTATTAAAAAAATGAGAGAGCTCGGATACAAGACACTACTGAGTTTCTTAACATTATTTCTGATGCTGAATCGGATGATGGTTGGGTTATGAGTACATTAGATGTGGTTTCACTTTATACTAGTGTGACGGCCGTGCCCTGGCCCAGCAATCAAGGAGCCTCAATCCTCACCACTAACACCAGAGAGGGTATCTCATATAAGAGAAAAGGATAACAAATACACACAGTTAAGTACAATTTCCATTAAGTGCACACAGAGATCACAGTCAGTCTGGGGCTGGTTGCTCCCTTGCTCTCCAGGTCCCCAATAAGACTCCCCACTGGCACAGCTATAGGGTCCAGATCTCAGCCTAGCTGGCAAGCTAACCTCCAGTACCCTCTCTGTCCAACCAATGCTTTGTGCCCCTGCCCAAGTAGCTGACACACACACACACTTTGAGATAAGTATTTATACAACTTCACAGACACTCCTGGGAAAGGCTGACACAGATTATCCAGCTGTGCCCCTTTACCCAGACTATACGGTAGTAATTACTGTCACCACCAGCTAATAATTATCAGCTACCCAAAGGCCCTTATAAGGGTGTCCAAATATTACTGTCCAATATAATTATCCAATTGGTTGTTGTTGTTGTTGTATCTTTCGGCTTTTCCCGGTTAGGGGTCGCCACAGCGGAACTCCGGTCCGCTAATGATTGTCAGTAGATTTTTACGTACCAACTTGCCAGGCCTGACGCACAACCTTCAACGAAGGTACGCCCATTCTCGCATGTCTCCACACAGAAGACGCTTTAGCTGAGAATCGAACAGGACAACGTCTTACTGTGAGGCGACAACGCTACCGCAATGCGACTAAGCAGTCTTAAGGCTTTAGAGTGGCCTTGTACAATAAACTCTAGAAATATGCAATTTACTCTAGAGCTTAGCTTATCTCTACACAAACCAGCCACAGGTAAAAGGTTTTTAAAATATTTAATAATAAATAAAACACAAGACAATACTAATACAATACAATGCTACTCAAGAGTTCAGAGATCACACAGAAACTTAAAATAATTCCATAGGAAAGTTCTGATATAACAGAAAAACACTTAATTTAGTCTTTATAGCCCTAGCTATTTCTACAAGAAAACGTACTTCTAAAATAATATACTTAAGAGCATAGGCAGTGCTGAGCTGGACAGTCAAGATCAAAATGCTTAATCTCTCATTCTCACTGTATAAATTGAAACTCCAGTTCTGATAAACATTACATCATCTTTTTCACCTTTCCTGAAATTCCCAGGCTACACTAACTACATTTGCATTCTTTTACACTTACAGCAATAAAGGACATTCCACATGTAAATTCTGGTCATTAACTTTAGCCTTAAAACAATAAGCAGGATGCTTATTCCAGACTCATCGACTCCAAATTCTAACTTCAAAGGACATACAAAACATAATTTTAATTTCAAAGAACATTTGAAATGCTTGGCTTAGTTTTCCTTACAGCAGATGGCAATGTTGCTACAATCTTGAAGTTCACATTTTACAGTGTTTTCTTTCATTTAAGAAACAAGCCTGTACTTTATATTTATATTTACAAATGCCAGAATTATGTAGCAAATTCTACACGGCTAGGCTGGCAGCCTTCACCCATCTTCCCCAATCTTCACAACTAGTATTTCACATTGGGCGGGCCTTAGTGCTTTACAA
Source organism: Protopterus annectens (assembly GCF_019279795.1). NCBI lineage: Eukaryota > Metazoa > Chordata > Ceratodontiformes > Protopteridae > Protopterus > Protopterus annectens. The sequence continues at coordinate 1,396,571,629 of NC_056725.1, forward strand.
TATTGGGTAGACCAAACCTCACTATACAGTCCAGGATTTAACACATTTCTTATTTGTCTGACAGAGCATGTGCTCACTAAGAATGTGTTTTATTTCAATGGCACCTGGTACTTACAATTAAAAGGTATGGCGATGGGGGCCTCGTCTGCCCCCATTTATGCCGACCTTATCATGGGTTACTTGAAGCAGATGATCATTTATGACAACAGTCATAGTATATTTACAGATGCTGGAGAAGGTTTTTGGATGACTATTGGCTAGTCTGGAAATCAGACATTCAATATTTGTATGAATTTGTTGAATACCTCAGTGAAAACAAAAAAGAAGTTATGTACTCACCATAACTTTCCATCTGAGTAGTTCTACTTCATTTGTCTTCAACCTGTGGGATACCGGATCCGTATCGGATCTGAGCTGACAGCTTTACTAGCATCTGCTCCAAGCTCCTCCCCTTACCCATAATACACCTCCACTACCTTCCAACCCCCAGATCGAGTTTGCTGAATCATATACTGATAACCCGACCTGACAAAATACTTATGACTTACAACTGCAGCCTGTAGGCTGTTCATATGCCAAGGCCCGGGGGGAGGAGGGCGGGATGGTTGAAGACAAATGAAGTAGAACTACTCAGATGGAATGTTATGGTGGGTACATAACTTCTTTATCTGAAGTAGTTTACTTCATTTGGTCTTCAACCTGTGGGGCAGAGTCCCCAGCTACTAAACGCTGGGGTGGCCCTCATGGAAGGATATTCCGGAGCACCGCGGAACCAAAGGATGCTCTCCTTCTGGAAATCAAATCCAATGTCTAATGAGAAATAAATGTATGAGATGAGGACCAAGTAGCTGCAGAACAAATATCATCCAAAGAAACTCTAGACCAAAAGGCCTCAGACGTAGCCATGGATCTAGTAGAATGAGCTCTCACCTGACCTGGAGGAGACATGCCTCTGTACTTATAGACCTGAAGGATGCATGAAGAAATCCATCTAGCAATAGTGACCTTGGAGATAGGTTTCCCCAAAAAAGGTTTATAGAAGGATACAAACAACTGATCAGACTTACGGAAATGTTTAGTCCTGTGTAAATAGAACTGTAACTGCCTATGAACATCCAGCATGTGGAGTTTGTATTCCATCTTGTTAGCAAAATTAGGAAAGAACCCAGGCAAACTGATGGTCTGATTGATACTGACTGGTGATGCCACCTTAGGAAGAAGGGATGGATTGGTCCGAAGGGAAACCCTATCTCTGTGAAAAGTCATATAAGGAACTTTGACAGACAAGGCTTGCAGTCCTGAAACCCTTTTGGCAGAGGTAACAGCCATAAGAAATGCTGTTTTCCAAGATAAATATTTTAGATCTGTGGTTGCAGCAGGTTCAAAAGGTGGAGCGACCAAAGCTTGAAGAACCATAGTAAGGTCCCATGGAGGAACAGGATCTTTGACCGGGGGGTGCGTAACAGAAAAGTGCCTTTAAGAAAGGCTTTAGACAGCCTGGAGGAGGCTAGAGAAGTAGAATTCTCACCCACATGAAAATGAGAAATGGCAGCCAACCAAACCTTGACAGTAGAAGAACTAGCTCTGTGATGAAAAATCTCAGCTAGAAAATCAAAAATGGCTGAAACGGGGGCAGTGAAGGGATAGAAACTCCTCTGAGAGGCCCAAAAGGAAAAACGTTTCCACTTGCTGTGATAAACCTTCCTGGACGAAGACTTATGAGCAGCCACCAAAATAGACTTAACTGAGGAGGACAATCCAGGAGTCCTAACAATCACGGGAACTGGAAGCAGCCAAGCTGTGAGCTTCAAACTGTCCATATTCGGATGAGGAACCCCCGAAGGGTGTGAAATCAGATCCTGAATGGGATCCAAGGCAGAGCCAGAAGGTGAGACCAAAGGAAGGGAAACCATACCTGGCGAGGCTAAAATGGGGCAATGAGAATCACTTTGCTCCCCAGTCGACGAGCTTTCTGTAGAAACCACGGAATAAGAGGTACTGCAGGGTAAGCATACAGAAGACTGGGAGGCCAAGTATGCACTAGAGCATCTCTGGGGGACTCCCCCAGCAGGGGGTTCAGAGAGAAAAACTCGCTGCACTTCGTTTTGGAAGGAGATGCGAAAAGATCTCAGCAAGGCTGACCCCACTTGCGGAAGATCTGTTCCGCTACTGAAAGATTCAGAGACCACTCGTAAGGCATCAGAATAGTCCGACTTAACCTGTCCGCTAGGATGTTGGACCATCCCAGAATGTGCAATGTGATGAAAAAGCAACTGGTAGAGGTCGCCCATTCCCACACTCTCATGGCCTCGCGACAAAGGGGATAAGATCTGGTCCCTCCCTGTTTGTTGATGTACCACACCACTGACACGTCTGACTGAATAGCAATCGTTCCCAGTGGAAGAAATGCATGAAGGGCCTGCAATGCTAAAAGGACCACCCTCATCTCTAAAACATTTATGTGCAAGCTGGTCTATACAGGGGACCACAGGCCTTGGACTGTCCTGCCCGAACAATGGCCCTCCTCCCAAGTTGGAAGGCGTCCGTGGTCATTGTGGCTTGGGCTGGGGCTGGAACAAAAGGACATCCCCCAAAATGTCCGGAGAACACATCCACCATATGAGGGACGACTGACAGACTCGACTGAGTTGTATTGGATATGCCAATGGAAGTTCCAACAGGGACCATTGTAAAGCTAAAGTCCACTGTAGAAATCTCATATGTAACCGGGCACACGGGAGAAGTGTTATGGTCACCGCCATTGAACCTAAGGACCTCAATACTGACTCCTTCGTTGGGAAATGAGAATGGTAGATTAGAGAGACATGAATCCTCATGTTTTGTACTCTCTCTGAGGTCAGAAAGATTTTGCACTGTACGGTATCTATCCTTATGCCAATGTAGTCTATCATCTGTACAGGATCTAGGTGTGATTTGGATGTGTTGATTGTGATCCCCAAACACAGGGCAAGAATCAAGAAATAATCCCTGGTTTGGGAGAGTAGACGCCTGGTAGGAGCAGTGAGGAGCCAATCATCCCAGTACAGATATACCTGAAACCCCTGAAGCCTCAGGTGAGCCGCCATCACTTTGGTGAACACCCTGGGGGCTGTGGTGAGACCAAAGGGTAGGGCTCAAAATTGGCAATGATTGACTCCTAGCTGGAACTGGAGGAGCCTCCTGGAGCTTCTGTGCATTTTTATACGACAGTAAGCATCCTGGAGGTCTAACAAGCACATCCAGTCGCTCTCTTGCAGGTACGGCATGATGGACTGCAGTGTGACCATCCGGAACTTCTCTTTGGCAACTGACAAGTTCAGGGTAGAAAGGTCCAGAATGGGCCTTAAGTCCCCCATTTTCTTTGGCACTAAAAAGAACCTGGATCTGGACTGATCTGGGGGGAAGGTTTAGATGGCTTGTTTTTCTAGCAGCTTAGAAATTTCCTGAGCTGCTACCTCCCTTTGCTTGCATGGGTGGTACATCCAGGAGGTGTTTGGGAAATTTGGGGGGACCCACAAAAGGGATAGAGTATCCTCTGGATATGATCTGAAGCACCCAATGGTTTGATGTTATGGACTTCCATGCTGCCAGGTGCAAGGACAATCATCTCCCGACTGCCTCCAGAGTACAGCAGTCGGGTCACCCCTCAGGGTTGCTGCCCAGGTCTGTCCGAGAAAGGTTCTTGAGACCCAAAATTCCTCTGACCCCCTCTGCCTCGGTGCCAGCATCCATTCTGTCCCCCTCAGCCTCTGGGGAAGAAAAGCCCCGAGTGTCCCGGAAATACTGTGACTTCTGGAACCACATCTTCTTTTGCCCTCTCTGGTTCCGGGAAAAGGACCTTTGAGGGTTTGAGAAGAGGATCCCAATGGCAGACAGTGTCTTCCTGTCCCTCTCACTCTGGACTAACGTCTCTTTGATGGTCTTACCAAAAAGAGTAGAGCCATCATAAGGGGCATTGCCAAAGGACGCCTTGAAAGGTTCCGAAAACTAACAATCTGAGCCAGGCGTTGTGTCTCATGGACGCCAGACCCAGCCGGCCTAGCCGCTCCTTCAGTACATGTGAAGAAGTTGCATGGACGTGCTGTAGACTGCTTTCAAAGTAGCCATCCTCGCGGAGAACGAGACCCTGTCCTCCTGCAACATGGACTTGGGGGGAGACTCCTCCAGCTCCTTTACCAGGTCACGTTCGAGTCTGGTGACATAGGCCAGGTAGTTCAGCTCCCTAATCGAAAAGGTAGCTGAAGTGTAAACCCGCTTCCCTAGGCAGTCCATTGTCCACGACTCTCGTTCAGGAGGATGAACCGAGGAACTCTCCTGGGCTAGTTCCTTCTTTGTGGCTGCTGCTACCACCATAGCGTCTACAGGGGAGCCCTTGTTCCATGCTGGCTTATCCGAGGGAGGACTCAAAATCTTGTCAGGCCTTTTTGGAATTGGTTCCATGGTGTCTGGCTCCTTCCATGCCCGCGAGGTGACCAGGTCCACCAAAGGATCCGCGAGAGGGGACACCCAGGAAGTAGATGGGCCCATGCCAAAAGCTTTCAGGAACACAGACTCGTTAGGAGGAGGTTTGGGGGGCTGACCAACCTCCACAGTGGCAAAGGATTTCCATGATGTCTCCAAAGGAGGCATCCTCTGGAGGTGACCTAGGGGAACCCTCCCCATCATCCAAGTTCGTATCCATGGTGGGGGACTCGGGGGAGTCCAAGTGCCTCCTCTTGCACGTATGCTTGCGAGGCGCCTCTCCGGGGAGAACTCGCAAGTCATTTGTTCCTCAGGGGGAACTGTCTGGGGCTCCTCGAGCATTGACTGTCACTCTGGTAAAAAGATGAGAATCATAGAAAGAGCCGAGGGGGTCTGGGCGGAGTCCGAGGGGACAGTCAGGGGTCTCGATCCAGCGGAGAGAACCTCTTCTACCACGTCAAACGCCGAGGGAGAGTGAACCTCCTGTGGAACCAATAAGGAGGCCGGTCTTTCTGGGTCTGACGAGAGAATTGGAGCCGGGCCCGAGGTAGACGGAGCTCCGAGGGAGGGAACTTGGCCTGACAAAGGCGGAGCTGATGAAAAAAAGTTCTACTTCCTTGGATCCGACACCCAAGCTCCAGCTCAGAGAGCATCCCGGATTAGAGCTGGTTGGATCAGACAAGCTCCAGGCAGCTGTTGGCATCGAGGAAGCAGGTACTGTTGACGCCGACCCCCTGACTAAAGCCATCCTTGGATCAGAGTACTTCGAACCCAGTGGATGGATCGGAGAAGGAGAAATCGGCTGGAAAAAACAGAAGTGAGCTCCCACCTCCTGAGGGAGAGGCGGCTGGCAAGACCCCCATCTGGATATGAGTATGAATGAATCTCCTCATCATCTTATCCATGTCAACTTCAGATAAAGACCGAGTGGACCTCGACAAAGCCACGGATTCCGACCTTGCGGGTCAGGGCACCAAGGAGCTAGAAGTACAGCGTGTCTCCTCTGGCTCCGGGGAAAACCTCAGAGATAGGAGCCAAGGGGAGTCACGGATCCTAGGAGTTTTATCCGGTGAAGGGAGGTCCGGAGAACTCTTGCGTTTTTCAGTACCTTGGTCTTGGCTCTCTCTCCTTCTCCCTGCCCCTTTTCTGCTCCGCTTCCGCAGGCTTTAACATGGGAGGTTGAGTCCCAGCCTGGGAGGGAGGAGAAGCAAGGGCAAGAGAAGAAGGAGAGGAGGCCACATCAGCTGCTGTGACTGAAGCCGAAGATGAGGCAACCACCGCAGAAGAGGGAAAAAGGCCTTTCAGGGCCAACTTCGCATTCCTGTCTTTAACAGCACACGGGTTAAAAACAGCGCATATAGAGCAGTCTGTGCTAAGGTGGGTCACACCCAAGCACATTACACAAAGAGTGTGGTCATCCGCAGGGGACAACTTATGGTCACAATCAGTGCACCTTTTAAATATGGGCTTATCAGCCATCACAACAGTGGAAAAAACAACAATAAAGGCAGTAATATTTTTTCACACTGAACACACCACTCGCCACACACACACACAGAACACACTGAGAGGGGGAGGGGAAGCAGCACATTGATAAACTACTAGAACTAAGCTAAGCAACTCTAAAGAACGATAACTCAACACACCAAGTGAGGGGAGGAGAAGGGAAACCTAAACTATCACTAATCTAACTATAGAAAAGGAGATAAAGACTTTAAACCCACTTACTACCCAGAGCTCTGGAGATCACAATGCTTCAGCTAGCTGTGGCAAACAAGATCTGGGGGTTGGAAGGTAGTGGAAGTGTATTATGGGTAAAGGGAGGAGCTTGGAGCTCGGAGCAGTTGCTAGTAAAGTTGCCGGCTTGGATCTGGTATCCCACATGTTGAAGACCAAATGAAGTAAACTACTTCAGATTGGGGTATTCAATTTACCTTAAATTTTAATAAGAATTCAATTTCTTTTTTGGATGTGCTGGTGAGTAGGCAACCAGATGGCAGACTAGTCACTACATTAAATCGCAAACCTTTTCATTCCAACACTTTGTTGCATGCAACCAGATGTCATCCACCACATATCATCCTTAAAATCCCCAAGTCCCAGTACATGAGAATTCAAAGAATCTGTTGTAGTGAGGAATACAATCAAGACAAATAACTTACAAGGAGGTTTGCCCAACGTGGATATAATAAATCACAGCTTTTTCAAATCAGTAGTCAGGTTAAAAGAATGGACAGGAATGATTTGTTGAAATACAAAAATCATGATCCTTATGTACATTGTCCCATTAGGTTCATAACCAGTTTTGGCAGGAATACATCTGATTTTATGGATGAACTACAAAACCATTGGAATATTCTTCTACCTGATGAGCAGTTAAACTTGCTTTTGGAAAATACGTGCAGTTTTTCTTTCAGAAAAGGAAAAACTATGAGTGGATATTTCAACCACTATAAGCGTAATATACAAATTCCAGATTCTACACAGGTCACACTTGAGGGTAATAAATTGGTTGGTTGTTTCCTTTGTGGACACTGTTCTTTTTGCCAATATATGATTCATACAAAAGAGTTTACATCTAAAAATACACTGTGTTTATTTAATATTAATATATCTGGTAATTGCAGGACAGATTGGGTTATTTATTTAGTGTTATGCACTTGTTCACCTTTTTATGTAAGACAAACCTCCAGACCCATCAAATTTCAGATGTCTGAACATTTTAGTAACATCAGAAATAAAAATTGTAACAATGCATTATATAGGCACACCTTAAAACACTCTTCTGCCCAATTCCATTTCATTATTATTGATAGGGTTTACAGTAACAGAAGTTGTAAAACCAGCTGGCATAGTATTTTAAACAGAAAAGAAAAAGCAAGGACTGTCAGACTAGGGGATTTGTTTCTGCTTGGCTTAAATGAATATTTATAATAAAGCTATGGTGATTGGTTATGTTTGATTATGTTACCCTAAAAATAAGGGTTTTGTTTCACAGTCTGAATTTACATCGGCAAAGGTTTAGGACCGAATCCGGTCTGTGGGTTGTGTTTTGACTTTTGATTAAAGTCTAATTTCCTTCTCCCTAACAGTGCTGGTCTGTTTGGTTTGGCTGTTTGGTTAGGAGCTTTGCACTTGCCGTCCATGCAGAGTTCTTGTGCTCACCACCTTGATGGGTTTCCAGCCACATCTCTTCTTAAGTATTTCTACGATGTCTGCAAAAGAGACATCCTCAGAGGGTGACTGTGGGGACCCCTCTGACTTGAGGTCTGTGTCAGATGTGACCGACCCCTCTGGGGAGTCCAAATGCTTCCTCTTACATAATCTCTTGTGACGGCACTCTTCAGAGAGGTATTCTGGAGAGGTTTCGGAGAGGGGTTCAACCACTGGGACATCCTCAGGCCGTGGGTCTCCATGTCTGTGTGGTTGTGGTGCCTTTGGGGGAGGAATACCTAGTTCTGAGAGTGGAGCTGTCAGTGGTGACAGCACTCTCCTCATCGCTTCAAAGGGCCCCCCTGTCCATGATCCAAGAAAGCTCCCGGTTCCGAAGAACTAGAAGGCATCCCCGGCACAAGAGGGATGGCTCCAAGGCTGATGTAGGAGTCGAGCTCACCAATGCCGAAGCCCCAAGAGGCAAGTTTAGATCCGACAAAAGTCCAATCTGACTGTGCTACTGGACCCGACCAGACAGCGTCAGCTCCAAGACTTCTCGAGCTCAGATGGCATCGAGGAAGTCAGAGCGGTGGTTGGGGCCGAAGATTCTGGGACAGGTTTCTGCTCCGATGGTTCCACTACCATCAGCTCCATGCATGCTGGCTTCAAAATCCTGAGTCAGGTCAGAGGAGGAATCAATGTTGACTGGGAAGGCTTGGTCGGTTCCGCAACCCTCAGGGTCAGCTCCGACAGTAACTTGGCTAGCACTGGGGACCTCAAAAGTCTCCCCACCACGAGACCCACATCATCATCAGAAAAACTCCTGGAGGATCGAGAGGAGGGAGCAGGAGATCTTGAAACCTGCAAGATGGGGGATCTCAAAGTCAGAGAAACCATTTCCAGTTCTGGGGACTGGCTCCGAGCTTGAAACACCAACAGTTCTGACACTGAAGGAGTCGAGGTGGCAGGTTTCTCGGGCCAGAAAGGTTTCGGGTCTGAAGATGAAATCTTTGGCAATTTCTTTGTAGGCTCCGAGTGAGATTATGAAGAAGCAGAAAATCTCTTTCCTGATTTTTCAGATTTTTCCAGATACTGAAGAAGGGAAAGAGGTCTGTTTTGCAGGACTCTGACCTTCTCCTAAGGCTTCTGAAAAGGTAGTCTTTAACAACCCTCTTAGAATTAACTTGTTCTTCCTTTCAAGAACCACCCTAGAAATAAATAAATGACAAATCACACAAGATTCTTGTAGGTGTACTGCTCCAAGGCAGTACACACACAGACACACACAGTATGACCATTGGCATCTTTTGACTTCATTTAGAACATTTTTTGAACCCAGAGTGTTTTGTTTCTTTGGTCTGCTCTGACATCTTAATCCAATCAACAACAATCACTATATATCTAAAGACACACTAAGAGGAGTCCCTCTAATTTAAACGGACCAAGCAGCCCTCTCACTAAAATGAGGTAACTTACTGAAGAGAAATAACACCAAAACATAACAGTTTTTTTTTTTTTTTTTGAAACTTGCTAAGCAGAAAATATATAAAAATACATACTACAGAAAAACCCTCCAACTTAAACAGGTTGTTTGGGTGGTAAAGCAGTCCACCAAAAACTATAGTTAGTCAACCAATGTAAACAACAGGAAAACGTCATAAAGAAAAAGGGAAAGAGGCCCCTAAATTGAAGGGATCAAGCAGCCTTCTACTTTAAAAGAGCTTTCTTAAACAGAATGCACACTATCTAAATTATGAAAATATACATAACACTCAGCTCAAACAACGAGCCTATGAAAAATATTCTAAATACACTCTTAGGAAGCCGAGATAAGGTATGTATGTGTGTATACATATATATGTGTGTGAGTGTATATGTACATGTGTATATACATATATATATATATATATATATATATATATATATATATATATATATGTACATGTGTATACATATTTATATATATATATATATATATATATATAGGCCTACAGAAAAATAATGACCAACACTCGAACAAATGAATAGCCAAAGCTGTTAAGCCTATTAAACTAATTTAACTATACTAAGTAATGTCATGAGGAAAAATCCACCAATTTTTAAACAGTAAATATAATATAAAGAAATCACTTAGAGACAGTGTGAAGCCCCTGATCTGTTTAACAGTAAATGAGATCTTGGGAATTTCTTAGAACATCATGGGATAGGGTTTCAGCCATGAGCTAATGGAAGACCTCAAGCTTTATAAAGGCGCCGAGTCGGAACAGAGGATCGGTTCCAAACCCAAACAGTACAGAATGAAGGTGAGATTGGACAACATCACCTTTATCTATATGAAGAGACAAATGTTTCTGTATGAACAATGTCTAATCTTTTGATTCTTTTTTTCTATGAAATCCCTAGAAGGAGACCGACAGAGATGGCACTACATCCTGGGCAAGAAGTCTTTTCCCCAGGCCCTCTGAGAACCTCCTGGAGGAACCTCCTGGAGAAACTCTCTGGCTACAGAGATGGAGTTAGTAAAGGAATGAGAGTGGCAGAAGTGCTGTGGTGTGGGGTGGAAGCCATGTTTGGTAGAGGTGATAAGGTTTTCAAGCATGAGTTAAGACAGGATTTGTTACTGGACACAATGCTCGAGAATTTTGGAGAGTGTTGAGAGTATAACAATTGGGCGGTAAATAGATAGTTAAACAGAGTTTCCACCTTTGTGGATAGGTATGGTGTGGTGTGGAATTTCTTCCAGGGGGCTGGGGCAGTGGATTCACAAACTGAGCAATTAATGAGGATGGAGACAGGGAATGCTATACAGTTTGCATTAGGAAGAGTGATGCAAGTTGTCAGCTGAAGGGGAATACAGTTTAAGTTTGAGAAGCAGATTTGTAATGTAGCTAGTAGGGATAGAACTTGGTGAGAAAGGGGAGTTGTGTAATAGTGGCGTAGTGAGGGGTGTATGACAGGTAGGGTTAGAAGTAGACAAAAGTTTGCTTACTGTGTCAATAAAGTAGGTATTGATGATGGAAGCAGTTTCTTTGGCTAAATTATTAGGGCAGGGATTTGGTGTTGAGGGGTTTCTGGGGTGGAGTATTTTGGTTAATTGTATTCCAGAATTTTTTTCTTTATACAGAAATTTTTAATTATAGATTATATCTCCTCCTTCAGGATGTATCTCACTTGACATATCAAACAATTAGTTAAGACCCAGAGGTTCCCCCAACTTAGAGAATTTCAGGTTTAAAGACCCTGTGCTAACCAAGAGAGGTTAGAAGCTTTATCATTTGTCATCTTACAGACTTGTGGGTTGATCTGTGCCCAGCTTACATCACCAGTAGAGACCCTACTGTCCTTGATCTCATAGAGCTCCTCAAGTCTAATAACTTAGCAAACACAAGGAACCAGGGACATAAATCTTCACCAGCAGATGGGTTCCCCCACCTTCCATCTCTGGAAAAGGCTGCCATTGCACGTTAAGCAGTGCAATACATTATCATCCCTTACAAAGAACCTATATGACTGGATGAATAGCCTCAAATTTATCCTGAGGCAGATTAGCCTAGCCCTCATTAATGAAGGGGCAGAGACTGATGGTGGGTACTGGCAAGATGTTGATGGTCTTTCTTGAAACGTCTATGATGGCGAGTGCCAAGACAATCCTTCTCCACACTCCATGGCTATGTAAGATGCCCCAGTTAATCTTAAAATTACTAAGCTTATGGACAGTTGTGTCCGAGCTGAACTGCTTTACATGAATCTGCATATAAAATATACAGCAGAATGCAAATTAGCTCTTAGTGGCAGTCTTCTGAGCTTCCCTTACAAAAAAAAAAAAAAAACACAACTGCTCTAGTGGGACAAGCAAGGTATCAGACAAATAAATATACTGACACTTCACTGAGAAATTTCAATAAAGGCTCCACTGGAAAAAGAAAAGACCCAGCCAAATGCAGCAAAAGACTTCTGAGCATAGTAGTGGTGATGCAAAAGGCTTCAGCCGAAAAAAAAACAACTAAGAAACAAACCTGAAATGTTGGTACGGGCAAATTTTTCTCAGAATATAAATGAAGCTGATACTGCCCAAAACCACCATATAGTATAAATACCATGTCGGGGTCTCCCCTGAAAACAAGCCACTATTCTACTGGGACTAACCTAGTCAACAACAAAGGAGAGAGAGAGAGATAAAACACAGTAATCTTGCTTTCTTTCTGAAATAAATACTAGGTTTCAGTTTAAGGCAATTGAGGTCAGAAAAAATCTTTCAGTACCACTACTCAAAGTTACTAGTAAGGTAAGAAAAACGACCAGAGTATGTTTAACAAAAAATGGTGTTGGTCTGGCCATAGAGGACAATCAACCAAAGAAGCCCCAAAGATCCTGAACTACACCCACTCACACCTCAGTATCTAAGTGTTTTTTTTTTCCCCTTTTGAAATTTTAATGTACGCATTCTCAATAAAAACACCCTGCATATACTCAGACCTGTTACTGAACCATGACTCTTGAGACTGGCACTCTCCAATCAAAGTCCCCTAGGCTTATCTCTAAGCTACCCTAAGCTGTACCTACTATTTCATGGGGATATGGTGTGCTTCCTAAACTGCTTCCTAATGGGTATACAATTTTCACTGCCACTGTCAATCTTCTGTGATTCAGTTTCAGATAAGACAGAAAAAAAATGTTTCCTTGAAGTACTGGGGAGCAGCTCACTATCAGTACAGAATTCATCCTCATCTATTTATTTGTTCCCCATGGAAATTAAGGCATGGAAATAATGGAAAACATCAGTAATACCATTCCTTCAACTTGACCATCTCATACACCTAAGCCAGACACTGTCCCTCATTGGGAAGAAATGTCCACAGTATCCAGGAGGAACAGCATTAAAAATGTTCTCAATATGCCTCCCCCACCCAATCCTACCAACATCAAAGGCTCAGTCAATTCTCAACAGAAAAGGAAAAACAGACCCCCCCCCCCCGATATAACTAAGGACAATGAAGATTCCTGTAACTACAGGACATTTTCCACATTCACAAGCATTCTTGTTAGGAAGTGAACATGCAAGACTTAAAAGGTTTTGTTGTGTGTGGCCTGGTAGTTCTTGCAGGCTGGGAACAAATTCATTAGTACAGTCAATATCTAGGTGAATGACGTAAGCCTAACAGTAGCTGTCTGATAAAACAGCAAAAGATACAGAATATGAAATGGTTCTGTTTACTAGAACAAAATAAAAATAGCTATGAGTATAAATACTAATAAAAACAGTGATATACGGTTACAGAAGAGACTAAAGGATTTGTTGCTCAGTGTAAAACATGCGTCTGTGTGTGTTTTGGGGGGGGGGGGGTATAATGCACGGTATGAGATGACTGCACATCATTACTGAGGGGAGGGCACAAACCACCAAAGATTTCATATTATTTGCAAATAGAAAATGTCTGCAGTAATCTGGTGGACTACTCAAGCAAAGTAATATATGTAAAACATCTTACCTACAGCTAGAAACTGGAAAGAGACAAAAGTGATTTTAGCTGGTAATTTGAAATAAAATCCAAAATGTAAACTGTACAGTACCTCTATATAGCACCAAAACTTAAAAGGCAGCTAGAGCCAAATGTCAATTTTTGTTTCTCATCACAAATCATTTTACTCCTTTAGTCCAGTCATAAAATCCCTCACATCTTTCTTCCTCTACTTCCTGACTGTGCTAGATTCCAGTCTCTGTGCGCAACATTTTAGGTGTACAAAAAATTAATTCTTAGAATGTTCATTGCAGCATCTACCAAAAAAACAAAAAATAATCCTTGTTTTCCCACCTTCCTCGAATAGTTTAGACCAGTTTACAGGCATTGCTGTATAATGGGCTGTGGTGTAGTTCCTGTGTTGTCCATTACCTTACTTGGATAGAAGGAAGTTTCTTTGCTCACCAGTGGGAGTGGGGAGCCTTGAGCAGCCTACCTGTCCCTGTAGGAAGTGACCTCAGCACAAGAAGCTGTAGTAATTGGTTGTTTTGGACCATTTCTAGCTCTTTTGTAGTTCACTGTTTAAAATCCGCCTCTGGGCGTTTTTTTCTGGCTATACTATTCAGACAACCTCCTTGTGGGTCTGCAGAGTGGTCCTAGCAGCAGGGAACTCAGAAAAGTGACCACTTTCTGGATTTAAGTATCTTTGTTTTTTTTTTCACTTGGAATAGATTCTGTAGCTTACCCTGAACTAGCTTGAACTGTTTTTTAACTGTCTGCTGCATTATTTTAAAATCTGCACTTAAAGTTACATTTTAGTCGAATTTGATCGAAAGTTTGTTGTTTGTTTGTTTAATTTAACTGTGGAGGCTGCCCACTAAAGTGTGCTAGCCTGTGTAACTAATGTATCACTGTTCCTGCATTTTCTGTGTGCTTCTACCAAAAAAAAACAAAAAAACAAAAAAATAATCCTTGTTTTCCCGCCTTCCTCGACTAGTTCAGACCAGTTTACAGGCACTGCTGTATTCTGAGCTGTGGTGTAGTTCCTCTGTTGTCCATTACCTTACTTGGATAGACGGAAGTTTCTTTGCTCACCAGTGGGAGTGGGGAGCCTTGAGCAGCCTACATGTCCCTGTAGGAAGTGACCTCAGCACAAGAAGCTGTAGTAATTGGTTGTTTTGGACCATTTCTAGCTCTTTTGTAGTTTACTGTTTAAAATCCGCCTCTGGGCGTTTTTTTCTGGCTATACTACTCAGACAAGCTCCTCGTGGGTCTGCAGAGTGGTCCTAGCAGCAGGGAACTCAGAAAAGCGACCACTTTCTGGATTTAAGTATCTTTGTTTTTTTTTCACTTGGAATAGCTTCTGTAGCTTACCCTGAACTAGCTTGAACTGTTTTTTAACTGTTTGCTGCATTATTTTAAAATCTGCAGTTAAAGTTACATTTTAGTCGAATTTGATCGAAAGTTTGTTGTTTGTTTGTTTAATTTAACTGTGGAGACTGCCCACTAAAGTGTGCTAGCCTGTGTAACTAATTTATCACTGTTCCTGCATTTTCTGGGTGTTTCTACCAAAAAAAACAAAAAAATAATCCTTGTTTTCCCACCTTCCTCGACTAGTTTAGACCAGTTTACAGGCATTGCTGTGTTCTGGACTGTGGTGTAGTTCCTGTGTTGTCCATTACCTTACTTGGATAGAAGGAAGTTTCTTTGCTCACCAGTGGGAGTGGGGAGCCTTGAGCAGCCTACCTGTCCCTGTAGGAAGTGACCTCAGCACAAGAAGCTGTAGTAATTGGTTGTTTTGGACCATTTCTAGCTCTTTTGTAGTTCACTGTTTAAAATCCGCATTTGCACGGCTTTGCGCGGTTGTGCGCATAGCGCAGCGCCGGTTAAACTTATTCTGGGTCCGCCAAGTCTGCTCTTCAAATTTTCCCTTAAGGAAGCTCTACTCTTAGTATAACCAGACTACTTACTATATTATAAGCCTAGCACTTGTTCTCAATACTTCTCTACTAAGTAAGCACTCTCGTACTAAGTAAAGCACTACAACTACTTACCACCCCTGTGAATATTCATTTCCCTTAAAGGTACAGCACTCCCTTATACAGTTGTAGCATGTCGAGTGGTAGATTACTGGCGTCATCTCCAGTTCAGCTGGTCAATCTGGATATCTTGAGACAATGCTACAATTGTCTCATGTACACAGACAACCCTCTCCTCCTCCCAACAAACACAAATACATGTGAGAGATGCAACTATATAGCCAAACTGGAGGCTGAACTCTCTCAACTCAGGGGTGGCATGACCAGACAGGAGGAGATGGCAACCACACACACAACAATCCCAGTCCCACATAGACCTACCACAACTGCAAATCAAACACATAAAAACACAAAGACATATTCGGAGGCTCTAATAAAAAACTTACCAAAACAACAGAGGCTCCCAAAGCAGACACCCAAAAATCCACCACCTCAAAACAAAACACATGCAACACATACTTCAATAAATCAGTGTGTCAACCAATCACAGCCCTTAAGGCCAAACACCTTGCCTGATACACTAGTAATAGGTGACTCTATAGTCAGACACACTGATGTCCCGCTGACCAGGCTGAACAAGGAGAAGGTGACTGTGAGCTGTCTATTGGGAGCTAGGATCCGCCACATAACACACGCACTCAAGTCACTCCAAAGCAAGTACAAATATGACTCCGTCATTGTCCATGCTGGTGTGAATGACCCGAGACGTACCTCCCTGGACTACATGAAAAGAGACATAGAGGAGCTCTCCGATTATGTAGCCCAGGCTGGTATGACCCTGACCAGCATCTTGCCCTCACCAAGAATGATACCACAATACAAAGACAAGATGATCAGCTTTAACAATTGGCTCAAGTACTGGTGTCATTCTAAGGGGATCCAATGTCTGTCTGCCTGGGATGACATGTTGGACAAGCCACGCTGCTTCGCAAGGGATGGCTTACACCTGTCACCACTGGGCTTCCGGATATTGGCTAAGGCTCTTGCCACCCCCATAGTGCCTTTTTAGGCAAGGCTCAAAAGACAAACCCACCTCCTTAGAAAACAATAATGGAAAAAAACTAAGGGTAATGCTGCTCAATGCCAGAAGTCTAAATCTCAAGATGCAGGCACTTGATGCACTCCTCAGCATGGAGAACATTGACGTCTGTGCAGTAGCTGAAACCTGGTTCATGGCTCCTGAGAGCACCCCATCATTACCAGGCTATACCTTGTATCATGCTTTTCGGCCCCAAAACCTGGGCCGAACCACAAAGGGAGGGGGAGTGTCCATATTCATCAAGGACACCCACACCTCCAGGTTAGTAGCAGCACATGAAGCATCAGAGACCATGCAGGTGCAGCTAACCATAGGCAAAACTGCTATACAACTGGTAGCATGTTACAGACCACCCTCCCAATCTCAAGAACTCCACTCAGCCTTCCTGAAGACATTGGAGGATATGAATGTATCACAAAATACCATCATACTGGGAGACTTCAACTACCCAAACATAGATTGGGTACATTATTCTAGCCCTAATACCCTAGCCCAAAGGTTCCTGGAATTCATAAATTCAAATGCACTGGAACAATTAGTCACTTCTCCCACTAGGGGAGATAATATACTAGACCTGACCATCACAAACATGGGGACAAAATGCTCCACACCGGAAGTATACCCCTCACTAGTGAGATCTGACCACAAACTAATCACCCTGGATATACATATCCCACCTCCACCCCAGCACAAAAGACCACAGTGAAAAACTTCTCAAAAGCAGACTTCACTCTTCTTAAGACTGAGATGGTATCCTTTAAGCCCACTGTGCCAGTTGATACCACATCCCACAATGCCGAATCCTTCACAAATGCTTTCTATGGACATCTCCAAGAATGCATGGATCATGCAATCCCAAACAAATCCAAGTCCCTCTCCACCAAAGGTAAGCGTCCTGTCTGGTGGACCTCAGCCATAAACAAATTGTATAACAAAAGAAGGAAGCTACTGCACGTCAGAGCGAAATCCCATGAAGGGAAGACATCTCTGATCAACATTAGCAGAAAACTACGTTCTCTCATAAAACATCCAAGGCCAACTTTGAGAGAAAAATCGCTAAGGACACTAAAGATAACCACAAAGCCTTCTTCAGCTATGTTAGAAACCTGGGCGGAAACCCTCAGATATGCTCAGAGTTGGTTCACAACAATAAAAAATACACTGAACCCACAGATATTGCCAACATTCTGGCTGACAGGTTCAGTGCAAATTTCTCCCCTCCTTCACCCCCAAAAGAAGAAATACTTATCCCAGCTGAATGTAATCTCCCTGTCATCTCAGATGTCAAAGTGAGAACCACCCTAAACAAAGCAAAAAACACAGCATCAATGGGACCTGACGGTATCCCGGGTTGCGTGTTACGTGAACTCCAAGAGGAGCTAAACCCACACATAAAAATGCTATTTAACCTTAGCCTTACTTCGGGATATGTACCTGAGCACTGTCGTACAGCAACAGTGGTCCCACTCCACAAGGGGGGTGCCTCTACAGACCCTGGAAATTACCGCCCCATAAGCTTAGCCAGCCTGGTCTGCAAAGCTATGGAAAGAATCATTATGGAACTCATAAACAGAGACATAGGGGACCTACAGACACTTGACCCCACCCAGTTCGGCTTTGTAAAGGGAAGATCCCGCCTTTTAAACCTGGTTGACTCTTTCAAAACAGTCACTAGAGCCATTGACGAGGGCAAAGCAGTCCATACAGCATACCTGGACTTGGCTAAGGCCTTCGACACAATACCTCACTCAGGCATCATAGATAAGCTCAACAGCTTAAATGTAAACCCTTATGTCACTAGATGGGTTGCAAACTGGCTACAGGACAGAACCCATAAAGTTTAAATCACTGGAGCAATGTCAGACTCAAAGCCAGTCACAAGTGGTGTCCCACAGGGATCTGTCCTGGGACCCCTCTTGTTCGGCATTTATTTCTCAGATGTTAAAGCAAACATGGGAGGGCTGTGGCTGACAAAGTTCGCTGATGACTGCATACTAGGCGCCATAGTCGATACACCAGCAGACACACGCATCCTACAAAAATGCCTCACAGAAACGGACAGCTGGTGCCGGAGTCACGGCCTTAAACTAAATGCCAAAAAATGTATAGTCATCCCCTTTGGGAAAAACAAAGTACCCACAAATTATCACACAGACAGCAACCCACTGAGTACTGAAAAAGTAATCAGAGACCTAGGGACCCAAGTCGACAGCGACGTTTCATTTGATAACCACGTTGCCAAAGTGGTTAGAAAAACATTCTACCTTGCACACCTCATCATGAAGGGATTCACATCCAGATCCAAGGATGTCATTGTACCCCTATATTCCTCTCTCATCAGACCCATGATTGAGTACAATGCCCCATTTGGTATGTACCTCACCTGGCATTTGCAACAGCTGGAGAGACCACAAAAGTACCTCACCAATAGTATAAAGGGTCTCCAACATATTTCTTATTCTGCCAGACTAAAGAAACTTCAGCTCTATTCAGTATCATACCGCTTGCTCAGAGGTGATCTCTGCCTGACGTACAAGGCCATGTCCAATCAGGATCTGATGGATATGCTCCACCTCAAAAAATCCAAGTCCATCAGGACCACGAGAGCTAAAGACTTAAACCTCGGCACAAGTATGAATAGGACATGCTGGAGGGATAGATTCGTAACCCAGAGGCTTCCCATGCTTTGGAACAAGATCCCAGTTCGTATTAGGCAGAGCCCCTCACTGACTCTCTTCAAGAGAAATCTTGATGAGTGGATGGGAGATCGTAAGTTTACCCCAGGGGTCACATCTGTGTCACTGCCAGACAGGGGCACAGTAAACTAATTCTATTATATAAGGGGACCTTCATTGTGTCACTACTAGACACAGTATTCTAAATTTATTCTGCACATTTTTGTACCATTTCATGGGGTGGCAAATGCCACATCACTATGGCTAGGCTTACAAATGCCCCAGGGCAGATTGCCTAGTACTATACTATGAAACTATGAATTACAAGGACGGTGGCTGTCAGTATAAACTACCAAACATGATCAACAGACAAACTGAAAAATAAGGCAAATGACACCTAAACTCAAGACAAGTTTTTTACGACAGACAATACAAAAAGAAGTTATGTACTCACCATAACGTTCCATCTGAGTAGGTAACTTAATTTGTCAGCAACCTGTGGGTATCGGATCCGACCCGGCAGCTTTCCAAGCTAGAGATCCGAGCTCCAAGCTCCTCCCCCTTACCCATAATACCCCGGTTACCTCCCTCCAGTCCTCAGATCGAGTTTGCCCGAATAGTAGACAACAGCAAGACAAACAAAAACCTGAACATCCTAACCTGATACATACCAGGGGTGAATCATTCAGGTAACGAACTCCAGGTTAGGGGGAAGGAGGGGGGAATCGGTTGCTGACAAATGAAGTTACCTACTCAGATGGAAAGTTATGGTGAGTACATAACTTCTTTATCTGAAGTAGTTAACTTCATTTGATCAGCAACCTGTGGGACAGAGTCCACAGCTACCAAAAACTTGGGAGGCCCTCAAGAAAGAATATTCTGGAGCACTGCAGAGCCAAAGGCTGCCCTCCCTCTGGATATCAGATCTAATTTATAATGGGAAATAAAGGTATGAGATGAAGCCCAAGTAGCCGCAGAAGAAATGTCATCCAAGGGAACCCTTGACCAAAAAGCAGCAGAGGTAGCCATAGAACGGGTAGAATGAGCACGAACCCCCACAGGCTCAGGCCGACCAGAAATTTTGTACGTGAGCAAAATGCAGTGAGATATCCACCTAGCTAGAGTCACCTTCGTTACTGGCTTACCCAAGGATGGATTAGCAAAGGAAACAAAGAGCTGCTCCGACTTGCGAGAGGCAGCTGTTCTGTGCAAATAAAAATGCAATTGTCTATGCACATCTAATGAATGGCGTCTGTACTCCCCTTTGTTCTGGTAGTTAGGGAAGAAAACAGGCAGATTAATGGATTGGTTGATGTCAGCCTCGGAAGCCACTTTAGGTAAAAAGGAGGGATTAGCCCTGAGGGATACTCTGTCCTTATGGAAGACAAGATACGGAGGTTTAGTACAAAGGGCCTGAAGCTCCGATACCCTTCTAGCTGAGGTAATAGCAATCAAGAAGACAGTTTTCCAAGACAAAAACTTTAAGTCAAACGAAGCTGCAGGCTCAAAGGGGGGGGGACCAGTTAGAGCCTGGAGGACTAAGGTTAGGTCCCACGGAGGAACCGCATTCTTGACAGGAGGTCTTAAAACAAAGGTGCCCTTCAAGAAGGTCTTACAGATCTTAGAGGAAGCTAAGGGACCAAAATTTTCTCCAATGTTTAAGTGGGAAATGGCCGCCATTTGAACCTTCACAGTTGAGAACTGGCCCCTTGATGAAAAATGTGAGATAGGAATTCAAGTACTGCTGGAATGGGAGCCATAAAGGGGTCCAAATTC
The DNA here is from genome assembly GCF_019279795.1 of Protopterus annectens. Taxonomy (NCBI): domain Eukaryota; kingdom Metazoa; phylum Chordata; order Ceratodontiformes; family Protopteridae; genus Protopterus; species Protopterus annectens. Next base: position 1,396,592,231 of record NC_056725.1, read on the forward strand.
CTATGCCTGGCCCAGATAGAAAAACGTTTCCATTTACTGTTGTAGACTTTCCTGGTAGAAGGCTTATGTGCCGCCACCAGGATGGATTTAACTGCGGACGAGATACCGGGAGTCCTAGCCACTAACGGAACTGGATCAACCAAACCGAAAGCTTGAGGTCGTCCAGATTCAGAGTTTTCAATCCCGAAGGATGAGAAATCAGATCCGGAATGGGATCTAAGATCCAAGGAGGAGCTATGAGATGAGACCGCAGGTACGGGAACCAGGTTTGATGAGGCCAGAATGGGGCTATGAGGATAACCTTGCTCCCCAACCGACGAGCTTTCTGCAAGAATTTTGTCATTAACGGGAGAGGAGGATAAGCATAAAGAAGACCGGATGGCCAAGCATGAACTAGAGCGTCTCTGGGGCTCTCCCCCAGTGGGGGGATTAGAGCTAAAAACTCGCTGCACTTTGCATTCGAAGGCGATGCAAACAGACTGCAGCAAGGTTGACCCCATCTGAGGAAGATCTGTTTCGCTACTAAGGGGTTCAGAGACCACTCGTAAGGTGAGAGGATAGTTCGACTCAGCTTGTCCGCTAAAATGTTGGACCGACCCGGAATGTGCGTTGCTAGCAGAAAATGGTTGGTGGATATCACCCACTCCCAAACTCTCATGGCCTCTCGGCAAAGAGGGCAAGACCTGGCCCCCACCTGTTTCTTGATGTACCAGACCACCGACATGTTGTCCGTCTGAAATGCAATAGTCCCTAGAGGAAGAAGGGCATGGAGAGCTTGCAACGCTAGAAGCACTGCCCTCATCTCCAGAACAATGATATGCAGAACAGTCTCTGCTGGAGTCCACGTGCCTTGGATGGTTCTGCCCATGCAATACCCCCCTCACCCTAGGCGAGAAGCGTCCGTGGTCACCATGGCTTGGGGTAGAGGCATCAAAAAGGGCCGCTCTTCCCGAAGCTCTTAGGAATGGAGCCAACAAAGCAGTGATTCCCTGCAAACGCTGCTGAGGAGAATCGTGGAGTCCAACGGATGCCGAAGGATGGACCACTGGACCTGCAAGGTCCATTGAAGAACCCTCATGTTCAAGCGGGCTAGGGGTGAAAGGTTGATAGCCACCGCCATAGACCCTAGAGCCCTCAGGACTAATTCCGCTGGTAGGGCCGGAGACTGTAGAAGTGCTAAGACATGGAGAGTTAGGTTGCGGAGTCTGTCCGACGTCAAGAAGGCCTTGGACTGAACCGTGTCTATTCTGGCCCCTATGAAGTCCAGGACCTGAACAGGCTGAAGGGACGAATTTTTGTAATTTATGGTGATCCCCAATTGGTGGGCCAAAAGCAGGAAACAATCCCTGGCTGAGCATAGTAGATGCCTGGTGGGAGCGACGAGGAGCCAGTCGTCCAGGTAAGGAAAGACCTGTATTCCATGAAGCCTCAGGTGGGCCGCTACAACTGCCATGACCTTGGTGAACAACCTGGGGGCTCTGGTGAGGCCAAAAGGGAGGACCCTGAAATGATAATGACTGGCCCCCAACTGAAAGCGGAGAAACCTCCTGGATCGTCTGTCCATTAGAATGTGGCAGTACGCATCCTTGACGTCTATGGAGCACATCCTGCAGAAGGGGGAGAATGGTTTGAAGGGTGATTATCCAGAATTTCTCCTTGGCAATGAATAGGTTCAATGCAGACAGGTCAAGAACTGGCCTTAAGTCCCCCGTCTTTTTTGGCACCAAAAAGAACCTGGAGTAATTGCCCGATCTGGACTGGCCTGGGGGGGACGTGCTGGATGGCTCTTTTTCTTAGCAGCTCTTTTATCTCTAAAGCCACCGCCTCCTTCTGACTGGGTGGGACATCGGGTAGGCACCCCAACTGAGGGGGAGGATTTATGAAGGGAATAGAATAACCTCTGGATATTATACGGAGCACCTAGTGATCTGTCGTGATGGACTCCCAATGTGCTAGGTGTTCCGAAAAATGCCCCCCGACTGCCTCCAGAGAGGAGCAGTCGGGCAACCCCTAAGGGATGTTGCGCGGGTTGGTCGGAGAAGGGTTCCCTCAACCCGAAATCCTTCGGCCCCCCTCTGCCTCTGGGCCGGCGTCCGCCTTGACCTCCCCTGCTTCTGAAGGACAAAGGGTCCGGAGCGAAACGGGATTGTTGAGATTTCCGGATCCACATCTTCTTTTGTCCCCTCTGGTTCCTGGAAAAGGACCTTTGAGGAGCCGAGAAGCGGATTCCGACGGCAGACGTCTTCCCGTCGTTCTCGCTCTGGAGTAGCGTATCGCGGACAGTCTTGCCAAACAGCGTAGAACCGTCAAAGGGAGCATTCGCGAAGGACGCCTTGAAGGGTTCTGCAAAGACGGGGCCAGGTGTGACGCCGTAAGGCAATGCCTGCTCTGCTGGCTCTAGCCGCCCCCTCCGTGGCATGGGAGAGAAGCCGCATAGATGTGTTGGATATCGATTTTAGAGTGACCATTCATGCTGAGAAGGTTCGTTTGTTCTCGGCCGACATGGACTCCGGGGGTGACCCAGCGTACTCTTTCACTAGATCCCGCTGGAGCCTAATCACGTGTGCCATGTAGTTCAGCGCCCTTATGGAGAAGGTGGCTGAAGCAAACATCCACTTTCCAATGTGGTCCATTGTCCGAGACTCCTTGTCGGGAGGATGGACCGAGGAACTATCCTGTGCCACTTCCTTCTTGGTGGCAGCTGCCACCACCATGGTATCTACTGGGGAACCTTTACTTCACACTGTCCTGTCTGTCGGGGGACTAAGGATCTTATCTGGTCTCCTGGGAATCAGCTCTACAGTGTCCGGCAACTTCCACGCCCTGGTAGTAATTAAATCTACCAGGGGGTCGGCCGAAGGGGACACCCAAGAGGTAGACGGGCCTGCGTCAAATGCCTCCAGAAACACAGACTCATCCGAGGAAGGTTTTTGGGCTGACCACCCCCCTCTAATGCGCAGCATCTCCATAATGTCTCCAAAGGAGACGTCCTCGGGGAGGTGACCTGGGGGAACCTTCCCCTTCCTCCAAGTCAGTGTCTTCTGTGAGGGACTCGGGGGAGTCCAAGTGCCTCCTTTTACACTTTCGTTTGTGAGGAGCCTCCTCGGGGGGGGGGTTGTCCGAGAAGGGCTCACCAACCGGGTCTTGTTCCTCTACAGGAACCATTTGGGCCGTAGACACAGGCTGTCCCTGGGGCCGGATGATGGAAGACAGGCCCATCTGTGAGGGAATGGCGGGTGGATCCGTAGCACAAGCCTGGGGCCTCGAATCCCTCAAGAGGACCCTCTCCACCACGTCGAAGGCCAAAGGTGAACCGCTCTCCCTGGGATCCGACATGTGGATCGGCGCCGAAGCGATCGGACCCGAAAGAGAAGTGTGCTCTGAATGCATTGGAGCCGAAGACACACTCACCCCTCCGGATCCGAGGCTTGGCTCACGGCCCCGAGAGCTCGGATCCGAAAAAGGACCTGACAAACTCGAGGGTAAGGCCGGTGTCGAAGGAGCGATTACTATCGGCGCCGATTCCCCGGCTCTGAAGCTACCCGGATCAGACGGCTCCGAAACCTGACAGCGGATCGGAGAAGGAGCAATGGGGGCAAAGAAGGGGGCCGAGCCCCCCCCTGGAGGGGGGGAGGCAAGAGCACTCACATCTGCATCTGGGCCTGAAGGAAGCAATGCATCATCCGGTCCATATCCGCGTCAGAAAGGCTTCTTGTCGGATCTAGAAGCCGCTGAGGCTGGCCGGGAAGGCCGCCACGACGACCTTGAGGGTGGCTGGGCCTCCTCCTCAGGCTCCGGAGAGAAACATGGGGAACGGAGCCGAGAGGGGTAAGACCCGGAGACCTTCAAGGGAGAACAGAGGTGCTTAGCCGGCAGGGCCGAAGGGGCAGAATCGGCCCGCCGATTATGGCTCCTATGCCTCTCCCTGTCCTTGTCTCTCTCTTTCTCCTTCTCTCTCTCTCTCTCTCTCTCCTCTCTTTCTTTCTAGGGTCCCTCTCTCCCTGGGACACAGTTGGAGTTTAGAGTCCCGGCCAGGGCAGCAGAAACTGTTGGCTGAACAGCCACAGCTGATGCCACTGAGGAAGAGGAGGAAGAAGTAGAATCCACGGGCAAAAGGCCTGCTAAGATTAACTTGGTCCTCCTGTCCGTCAAAGCCCAGGGGTTAAAGGCGGCACAAATCTGGCAGCCTGATGATAAATGCTCAACCCCCAGGCAAAGAACGCACTGAGTGTGGCCATCGGCTGGGGACAGCTTATGGCCACACTCAGAGCATTTGGAAAAAATGGCCTTAGGGCCTTCGGCCATGACTAACTCAAAACACATACCCTCACACACAGATAAGGGGAAGGGAAAACGCTAAGTCTAACCAACTACTTAAACCAAATTAAACTAATTTAACTAAAGGGTCGACTAACACACACACGCACACAATTTAGCCTGAAAATACAGAGAAAAATCCTCTTCAAAAACTCACAAAATCGCCAGGAGCTCGTCACTTGTGCTTCTAGAAACCGCGGCAAACGAGATCTGAGGACTGGAAGGAGGTAGCGGGGTATTATGTGCAAGGGGGAGGAGCTTGGAGCTCGGATCTCTAGCTTGGAAAGCTGCTGGGTCGGATCCGATATCCACAGGTTGCTGATCAAATGAAGTTAACTACTTCAGATCAACCCTTTTGTGAATAATGTATAAAGTAACTGTAAAGATTATTCAGGAGGTTGCTAAGAAAAATCAAATGGAGTCAATAAGAAGGGCAAAGAGATGTTATGGGTCAGAGACAGATAAAAAGCAAAACATGAAGTTAGACAGTCAAGATAACAGAAACAAATGGACTCAGCATATACTGGACCCACTGTCCTGTGGGAAAGCAGCAGTCCTAGCTGCAAAACAAAATCATGCCACAATATGAATGGCAACTGTCACATGAGGGGATAACAATTCACAAAACAATACTAAACACTCAAGAGTAATGCAGAGACTTCTGTACTGCAGGAAAGATAAAATATAAAAACGAACAAAAAAAAAAAAAAAACCTTCCCCCAGTTTCAGTGCTGAGCTGTACTTTTAGCATACCAATTTCTGCTGTGGGACTAGATAAGTCTAGCATGAGTCATCAGTGTAAAAGATCGCATGAACAAAGTTGTGATCAGTTATCACTTGGCTATGAAAAGAATGAAACAACACACATGACTAACCCTACAGAAATAAAAGTGGCCAGGAAATTCTAAGCTGTCAGAGCCCAGTAAGTAAAGAATCTGTTTACTTGAGAGCCAAAATGAAAAAGTACAGCCCTACTTACTTTCTCTGCAACAATAATGCAATTTCTGTTTGAACTTTCATGTATTCCTGTGCCATTTTGCAATGCTGTTCAAATACAGCCATAGATTCCTTGGAGTTTGGACATGGTGTTAGTGGCTGAAAATAAACAAATAATCTTGTTAGATAATTAAATAACATAAGCAGCTTCCCAGAATATGCCTTGAAAATACCAGCTTTTTGAAACCAGTAAGCCTTTAAAAGTAACCATGAGCATCCACATACTAGGAAATTCATATACATTATCAGAACTGACTCAAACTTAAAACTGGTTTTGTCAATATCCAATTCTCTGTTTGTAAAGTAAGCCAAACAAAGCTTTATAATACAAACATGATCAAGTTTCAGAAGCTGCAGCCCATACAGTGTTGGAAGACAATTACATTTACAAAGTATTACTCACTGAAATAAAAGTTATGAACTCACCATAACTATGTATCTGTGTTGCTCATTTTCATAGGAAGTCACAAGGCTATTGGCCCTGAGGCCCTTACAAGCTTAGCCAAGAATTTAGCCCATGTTCTAACAAGTCAGCACCCTATAGCACTGTCCAGCAGGGACACAGGTGGAATCCCCAGGGTGTATTTTCTGTTCCCCATCCAGTTATCCAGGTTGCACTTAAAAAGGGTTAATGAGGTAGTCTGCTTTACATAGAGAGGGAGTCTATTCCGCAAAACAGTGAGTCTCTGGGACATAAATCTGTCCCACCAACAAGTCCTACTGTTGTCACAGACCAGGTTGAGGTTGTTTGTACGGGTTACTCGAGTGGAGCCTGACTTGCGGATATGCAGCAGTCCCATCAAGGCAGGGTCTGAGATTGCTTTGTATGCCAGACAGAAGTCACTTCTGAGGAGTCTGTAGGAGACTGAGTAGAGGGACAGGGCTTTTACTGTATCTGTGTAGGGTAGATGTTTGTGGCACTGGATTTTCCGGGTGAGGAATTGCTGTGGTCTCTCCAGCTGCTGCATGTGCTTTGTGAGGTACATGCCGAAAGAGGCATTGTACTCAATAATGGGTCTTATAATGGAAGAATACAGGGATGTTATGACCACCTTGTCCCTGGATGAGATACCCATACAAATGAGATGGGTCATGTAGAAAGCTTTCTGTACAACGGTGGCAATATGGTGGTCAAAAGTCAGTTTGCTATCAACCTGGGTGCCCAAGTCCCTCACGACTGATTGCTTGCTTAGGACATTATCAATGTGATAATTTGTGGGGACGTCACTCTTCCCGAAAGGGATGATGATGCATTTTCTGGCATTCAGTTTGAGGCCATGTTTCTGGCACCAGTTATTTGTTTGGGTGAGACCCTCTTGGAGGATATCCACATCACTAGAGGAATTGATGACAGCACTCAGCTTCCCATCATCTGCAAACTTGGTCAGCCGTAGCCCACTAGATTTGATCTGCACCTCTGAGAAGTATATCCCAAACAGCAGAGGCCCCAAGACCGACCCCTGGGGTACACTGCTTGTTACGGGTCTACTACTTGAGGTGGCTTCCCCTGTTTTGACTAGGTGGGTTCTATCAGTGAGCCAGTTTGCCACCCATCTGGTAACATATGGATTGATGCCTAGTTGAGAGAGTTAGTTGAGAGAGTTTATCTATTATACCTGAGTGGGGAATAGTATCAAAGGCTTTGGCCAGGTCAAGGCAGGTGGTTGTGCACCGTCCTCCTCTCATCTATGGTCTTGGTGACTGTCTTAAAGAAGTCTACCAAATTTAACAGGCATGACCTTCCCTTGACAAAACCAAACTGTGTGGGATCAAGAGTCTGGACATTACCAATGTCCTTGGTAATGAGGTCTATGATAATCCTCTCCATGGCCTTACAGATTCATCCTTTCTTAACAAATAGGTCTCTGATCAAGCTCCGCCTCATTTCTTTCAGACTCGTGGTGAGCTCCCACCTTTAACCACAAGGCCCCAGACCCCTGTATTCCCTCAGATTGAGTCTGATGATCTATGAGAAAAAAGTGGTTATAGCGGCTACTCTGGCTCCCTGTGTGCATTTTTATGTTTTTTTTTTTTGTTGACTTACCATCCATTTGTTGATTGGATTTATGGCTGTCTGCAGCGGTGGTGTTTTTTGGGCTTAGACTGTGGATTTATTGTGGATTTGCTGTGGCTTTGGTGATCAAGGCTGTTCTGGAATGCTGGGATGAACAGGGCTGTTCAGGGCCTATAGCAGCTTTGCCAAAGGTGGAAGGCAGAAACTCACCTTGGTCTGTTAATTTGGATGTTGAAGGGATTGGCCTGGGACTTCAGATGATGCAGTTGTTGAAGATGAAGCTGACGACGGTTTGGATGGTGAGGATTGCTGTGGTTGCTTTACTGACTGGTCACTGGAAACGTTTGGCCCTTCGAATGATGGGAGTTAATTTGGGTTCTGTTCAATCAGAGACCAGTCTGGAACTTGGGACATTAATGTTGTTGAAATGGAGCTAGCGACTGTGTTGATGGCGAGGACTGCTGTGGACGCTGGGATGGGTCGAGCATGTTTAATGCAGATCTAGTGACTTCAGATGGCTTGGACTCTTGTTACTGTTGTCATTGTTGTGTTGTTGTGTACGTGTACTTGTTTATGTTTCCACGAGCTTAGAGAAATGCAATTTCGTTCAGCTGCACACTGTTGCTGAATGGTCTGAATGACAATAAAGTTTTACTTTGACTATGACTTTGATAAAGTTAGAATAGGGGCTCAAACAGGAACAATTGTTCCAGAACTTCTAACAGATCACTCCCAAAATAAATGGGCAGGGGGAAGGGGGGGTTTGAAGAAGACTGAAAATGAACAACACAGATGCATACTTATGGTGAGTACATAACTTTTATATCTGATGATGTCATTTTCATTCATTGCTCAACAAATGGGACAGATTCCCCAGCTACAATGACCTTAGGTGGTCCTCATGGAAGGATGTTCCAGAGTACCTCAGAACCAAAGGCAGCTCTTTTTCTGAAAATGAGATCTAATTTGTACAGAGCAATAACAAGGACAAACCTCACTGAGAATAAACAAGGACAAACCTCACTGAGAATAAACATATGAAATACAATCTGTTAACCATCTAGCTAAGGTATCTTTAGGAAATGGTTTTGCAAACTACTGGGGGAAAGAGATGAACAACTGGTCAGTTTTTCTAAAAACATTTGTTCTATGAAGATAAAAATGAAGTTGTCTATGCACATCTAAAAGGTGAAGCATGTATTTATCTTTATTTGAAAAAATTGAAAATAACATGTAAATTGAGCACCTGGTTGCCTCAGAGGCTACTTTGGACAGAAAAGATGGATTAGTAAGTAAAGTGACCCTATCTTTGTGGAATATCAAGTAAGGTGATCTGAGGTGAACGCCTGAAGTTCAGAAACTCACCTAGCTGAAGTGACGGCCATAAGGAAGATTGTCTTCAAAGAAAGAAACTTGAGATCAGACTTGGCTGAGGGCTCAAAAGAAGGCTGAGTCAAACTCTGCAACATAAGTGTAAGGTCCCATGTTGGAGTACGATCTTTAATCAGAGGCCTGAGCAAAAAGGTACCTTTAAGTAAGGCTTTGAATAACTTGGAGGAAGCCAGGGGGAAAGCATCATCTCCAGTGTGATAACCAGAGATGGCTGCTAGTTCAACTCTGATGGTGAAAAAACTAGCTCCTTCTTGAAAAACTGAAGCAAGAAAATCGAAAACAGCAGTAATAGGTGCAAGAAAAGGATCCAATTCTCACTGATAGGTCCAAGAAAATCTCTTCCAAATACTCTTGTCTATTTTTCTAGTGGAAGCTTTCTGGGATGATATCAAAATCTGGCAAACAGAAGAAGAAAGCCTGGACTGTCTAGCCATCATCCAGTCAACTTGAGTCCTGGAATGTCCAGGTCAGCCATCCCTGTGGGATGAGTGATCAGATCTGGAGAGGGATCCCATGTTCATGGCAGACAAAGGAGATGAGACCAAAGGAAGGGGAACCACACTTGAGGCCAAAAATAGGAAATGAGGATAATCTTGGCCTTCAACCAGAGTGCTTTCTGAAGAAATTTGGGGATTAGAGGTAATGGGGGATAAGCGTAAATGGAGACCGGAGGGTCAAACGTTTAAGTTCCTCCACCGAAATAGACCTAGGCCTAGACCTTATCAGTTCCTTAATCAAGTCTCTCTGCAACCTGGCAAAATGTGCCAAGTAGCTGAACAATCATACAGCAAAGGTCGATGAGGCATAAACAAACTTTCCAAATCTGTCCATCACCCTGGACTCTATTAGGAGGATGAACAGAAGAGCTTTATTCAGCTAGCTCCTTTTTTGTGGCTGCCGCCACAACCCTGACATCTATGGGAACCCCATCACTCGAATGAAGCCTGTTTGTGGGTGCAGCAAGAATTATATCTGGGTGACAGGGAATCTGTTCCATGGCATCCGTCTCCTTCCATGCTCGGTGAGACACCAGATCAAGCTCACCCACTGGAGGGGTAAACCAAAGACGCAGATGGACCAGACCCAAAAACGTCTAGGAACACCGACTCCTCCTGGGAAGGGGGGGGGGGTCAGAAGACCATCCAACCTTCTGGCTGAGGATCTCTAGAATGTCTCCAAACATGACATCTTCTGGTGGAGATCTTGGGGACCCCTCCCCCTCATCGAAGTCAATATCTTTGGTTAAAGATTCCTGAGGGGAATGTATGTGCCTTCTTTAAACAATCTCTTTAGGGGGACCTCCTCAGTGGGATGATCTGGAAAGGTATCGGAAGATAGGGGAAGGTCCTGTCCAGGAACTGCCTGGAAGCTCATATGGGCCGGCTGTCCCTGAGGGATAGGGTGATGAGCCTCAGAAGTCAAATAAGAAGGAGGTAGGATCTGAAGAAGCAAAAGTAGAACATACTGTCAGGTGTGATAAAGTCGTTTACACCACCTCAAAAACAGAAGGTCCAGGAGATAGCCATTGTCAGCCTCACAGGAGCTGAACTTCCAGGTGCCGCTAAGCTCAGACCTTGCCTAGGCTCCTGCAGAGAGGGAGTAGTAGGAATAAAGCTGTCTAATGCTGAGGATCCAAGAGGAAGCGATGACTCTGAAAGCCTCAGAGTTGAAGGCACCCCCCCCCCTCCGGATGTTGTGCTGATGCTTTGGCTCTAAAACTTGCCCTGCTCTAAGGTGGTTGATGCCATACAAGTCAAGGACACAGTCGGGAGTCGAGGATGCAGCTGTCTTCGAATCTGAAGCATCACCCAACATTAGAGGGCTCTGAAATCACTGAACGGTTAGGAGAAGGAGAGAGAATAGAAATGGGATATAGATTGAAGGCTCGTGGATCCGATGAGAGATGAAGATGGTAAGACCCCCATCTAGATCTCATCTCTAAGGAACGTCCTCATCATCCCATCCACATCTGCTTCAGACAGGCTTTGGCAGAATCTGACAGAAGATGAATCTGACAGAAAATGAAGTAGAAGGAGTAACGGACAACCTTTTTGGTGTCTCCTGTAAGGATGGAGACTGGAGCCTAGGGAAATAGGCTCCAGAGAGAAACAAGGGCTTCTAGGCAGAGGAGTCTTGGATGTCCGACATGAAGAAGCTGGATTTGAATGTTTGGGCTGCCTGGCAGGCGGCTCCAACTGAGAAGCAGGTTTAGGAGACTGGACAGGAGATAGTCTCTCCTATACTCCCTGGGCTCTGAAACAGATTTAGGCATCTTGGTAGCGGTTTGAGACCCTGAGAAGAAAGTTGGAGAGGAAGGAGCAGAAGCAGGTAGCAAACCCTTCAGAACTAATTTCCTGTGTTTATCACTTAGGGCCTGAGAGGTAAAACCTGCAAAGATTTGACAAGGGGCTTCCAGATGAGCTGCTCCTAAGCAATAGACTCATTTCCTGTGGGCATCAGAGTTGGGTACCTTATGCTCAAAGGAAGTGCACTTTTTGAACCCTGTTGGCTTTTCAGCCACCTTAACATGTAAATGAGATAAAAAATAAGGAACGAGAATAGTCTCTCTCTCTCTGTCTTTTTTTTCCAACTAGAATTGGTATAAAGCAGGGGTGTCCAACCTTTTGGCTTACAGGGGCCGCATTGAGTGAACAGAAATTGTCTTGGGGCCGCATATAAAATATATCATATAGTTAACTCTTTCGCTGCCATGGGTGACCAAATTCGACCTCCTGGCTATGCTGTAGGTGCATTCGAACAATGAATAAATGTAATAAATGCCTAATATTTGACTTAAAATTCTAAATTCTCATTCTAATTCTCTAATCTAACAGTTAACTCTAACATCTTAGTTAATATATATATATATATATATATATATATATATATATATATATATATATATATATATTTTTTTTTTTTACAAATAAACAGATATTCACTACAGCACTAGCATTTCTCACTGGGAAAACCACTCGAGCAGTCCAACTATGTAAAATGTAAATATTAGCAGTCCTATAATACTCTAGTCCACAAAAATAAGCCAACAAATCTGCAATACAGTTGTTGTGTTGCTGAACTACATTGTTTGATAATGAGAGGAGCTTTTCACAGAAGTTGAAGTTTTTGTGTCAAGAACCTGTCCATACAAAGTTCCTTGTTTATGTTGTAGTGAAGGCTGTGGTCTTTGTAGTGAGCATTGTAAGTATAACCAGTATTTCTGAGGTGGAGGAAGTCTCAAGGCAAGATCTTTCTTAGTCTGGAATGCAAGCCAGTGATGAAATTTATAGGGGCCAGTGAGAGACAGAGAAAAGCAAGAAGCTTTTTAGTCTGTTTGGATAACTAAGTGAACTTAGTCCTTTGACCTTTTTTTGCCAGAAATGGTTGTAGTCTTTCTTTTGGCAGGGTGTTTTGCTGAGGCACATGTCAAAAGGGGCGTTGCACTCAATAATTGCTCTTATAAAGGAAGAATACAGGGATGTTATGACCCCCTTGTCCCTGGATGCGATACCCTTACTAATGAGGTGCGCCATGTAAAAAGCTTTCCGTACAATGGAGACAACAGGGTGGTCAAAAGTCAGATATCTATCAACCTGGGTGCCCAAGCACCTCACGACTGATTGCGTGCTTACAACATTGTTATTAATGTGGCAATTTATGGGGACATCACTCTCCCCAAAGGGGAAGATGATGCATTTTTTGGCATTTAGCTTGTGACCATGTTTCTGGCACCAGTCATTTGTTTGGGTGAGACCCTCTTGTAGCTTATTCAGAATTGTTTTATTAAGCCAGTAATGTGAATTCTTTAGATTATTGCAGATTTGTTGGCTTATTTTTGTGGATTATCGTATTGTAGGACTGCTAATATTGACATTTTATGTAGTTGGACTGCTGGAGTGGTTTTCCCAGTGAGAAATGCTAGTGCTGTAGTGAATATCTGTTTATTTGTATCTTCTTCTTCTTTCGGCTTTTCCCGGTTAGGGGTCGCCACGGCGGATCATCTGTCCGTTCATGATTGGCAGTGGAGTTTTATGGTGTTGAGTTGCCAGCCCGGCGCCCAACCTTCCACAGAAGGCACATACACACACACACACACACACACACACACACACACACACACACACACACACACACACACACACACACCTAGGGCCAATTTAGAGTGTCCAATCCACCTACTGCATGTCTTTGGGATGTGGGAGGAAACCGGAGAACCTGGAGGAAACCCACGCGACCACAGGGAGGACATGCAGACTCCGCACAGAAGTCACCCCAGCTGAGAATCGAACCGAAGAACCTCTTGCTGTGAGGCGGCAACGCTAACCGCTGCACCAACGTGGCCGCCCAATATCTGTTTATTTGTATATAAAAAAAAAAAATATATATATATATATATATATATATATATATATATATATATATATATATATATATATATATATATATATATAAACTAAGATGTTACAGTCAACTGTTAGATTAGAGAATTAGAATGAGAATTAGAATTTTAAGGCAAATATTAAGCATTTATTACATTTATTCATTGTTTGAATGCACCTACAGAACAGCCAGGAGGTCGAATTTGGCTGCCCACAGCAGCAAAAGAGTTAACTATATGATATATTTTATATGCGCCCACAAGACAATTTCTGTTCACTTAATGTGGCCCCTGCAAGCCAAAAGGTTGGACACCCCTGCCCTAAGCAAAAGACACAAACTGGAAGATGAGGCAAAAATCCATACAGCTGAGAGGTATGATTTCATATTCAATACAACATTCTCTCTGTCAGGAAAGCCGCAATTTAATGAACATGTACTTTTAATGTACAATATTATTTGTGAGCTAACTTATTTGTGTTCAGTAGGTAGCTTGATCATCGTTAGCCTCTTTGTGCATGTGTCTCTATCATGCACACATACAAAACACACACCCTTCTTATACTTTCATGTACACAAGCATTCTGCTTTCATGCATGCACTCACTCACTCCGTACTTACCTAGTAACACAGGTAAGTGATGTCCCTTTCAAAGGCAAAGGCGGCAAATCCATACATGAGTCCCTCTTCAGTGAGAACACACAGACACTGATTCTTCAGCACGAAATAATGGCGGGAACACACAGATCATTCTTTGGTGCAAAACAAATCAAAACTAGAAGGGTGCTTTGGTGCATGCGCACACCAACGTTAGAGGTCACGGGCTCAAAAAACACAAAACAAAAAAAGTGTTTTGGGGCATGCATACATCGATGTTGCAGTTAGAGGTCGGTGGCCACATGGAAGAGCTCTGAGGGCTGCATGCGAACCGTGGGCTGGACACATCTGGTATAAAGGAAAGAAAAATACCTGCAATGGTATTAAATAACTACCCTAAAGGCGAGTAAGAAAGTTTTTAACAAAGAGAAAAGCCAAAAATTACCAGGAATGGTAACTAGAAATACCCAATAGTAACTGGTAGGAAGAAAAAACACCTAATGCAAGGAAAAAGAGTAAAGGAAGGATAGGATAAGTAGATAATAAGTATAACCAAGAAACGAGGATAACATTTTAATCTTTTACCCACAAACAGGTAAATAAACTATTCCCAGAGCTTGAGAGAGCGTGATCCACATCTGTACTGTAAGAGCAGCAAATGAGATTGGACGTAATAGAGGGGTCTGAAGCATTATGGGTAAAGGGTGGAGCTTGAGAGTCAAATCCAAGTGTTTGAAAGAAATGCGGCTGAGCCAGATCAGAGGTCAGATCCAAGACTCATTCATTGAGGAATGAATGAAAATGACATCATCAGATATATTATTAATTCATACAGCTTAATTGAGGGGTTCAACATAATGCAAAGACCTTTAAAATATATTCATAGCAAACATTTTCAGTTTACAGAATTCAAAGCAATTCAGGCAATTTCCAGAAAAAACGGATGGTTAATCACGCATGCTGAAACTACAGGTTTGAACTGTAATGCAACACAAAAATTATAACAAAGACCACATCTCTGAGGCAATTTTAACAGTCAGTCACCAACCAAATCAATGGTTCACTACTGCTATCAAATTAAACATTAATGGCCATATGAATAAACTGAAATTAAATTTTCAAAAATAAGCAAAATAAATGTAAAAGACAATGAAAAATGTGCAATTTACATTAACAATACAAGTAAAAGGGGCCATTAATACAGAGTACCTATAGCAGCATTAGAACTTTGAGAATATCTGAGGCAAAACATGTAATATACTGAACTGCAGAATGCACCGACTTAAAACATGATACTTAAATGACACATTTTCAAATCAGTAATGTGCTGGGATGAGGTGACACCCTGGTGCAGCAGTTTCTGTTGCTGCCTCTCCGCTCCTGGTTCGTTGGCTCACAGTGTTACTGCATATGTGTTCTCTAAGATAATAAAGTGGGGTTGCATACAGAATTTGTTCTCTGCTTTATGTTCACTAACTGCTGGGGAGGGATCTGGCTCCTGTGTGACCCTGAAAAGGATACAGGGTGTATTAAATAAAGAATGTGTTAAAAGCTACACCCTCTCAGTAGTTTCCTCATCATAAGCTGCTCTCTTAGAACACTGGAAGTCATGTGATTGCTGATATGAAACTGAAGGCAATCTTTGCTCTCAAACTTTTTTGCCCAAAACTTCAACAGTAAAATCTCACAAAAACAGCTTTCCAAAGAAAGATAACGAACAGGCTCAAGAAAATAAACCTACAGGCAGCCCATTACAACACTGACCCACAGGACAGCGATGCTCTACAAGGATGAAGGTGGCAAGGTCAGCATGCAAGCTGAACAAGATGTTGCCAAATACTCAAAGTTAAGCCGAGCATGAAATTAAAAGAAATAGCTTCCAAAGAAAAATGTACAGGTTCAACAAAACAAACCTATAGGTAGCTCATGGTAACTCTAAGCCAAAGGACAATTTTCATCTACAAGCAGAAGGTTGCAGGATCAACACACAAGCTGCATGAAATGTTTTCAAATACCCAATGTTAAAAGGCAGGTACATCTTACAAAATGATTTATCATTCTTGGGACATGCTAGCCTTCTTTTTCTTCTTTCGGCTGCTCCTGTCACCACTGCAAATAAGAAAGGGCTCAGAATTGATCCTTGATGTAATCCCACCTCCACCTTAAACGCATCTGTCACTCCCACCGCAGACCTCACCGCTGTCACACTACTATCGTACATATCCTGTACCACTCTTACATACTTCTCTGACACTCCCGACTTCCTCATACAATACCACAACTCCTCTCTAGGCACCCTGTCATATGCTTTCTCTAAGTCCACAAAGACACAATGCAACTCCTTCTGACCCCTGTACTTTTCCATCAACACTCTCAGAGCAAACATTACATCTGTAGTGCCCTTTCCCGGCATGAAACCATACTGCTGATCACTAATCATCACCTCCCTTCTTAACCTAGCTTCCACTACTCTTTTCCATAACTTCATGCTGTGACTGACCAATTTAATCCCTCTGTAGTTACAACATCTCTGCACTTCACCCTTATTCTTAAAAATCGGTACCAAAACACTTTTTCTCCATTCCTCAGGCATCCTCTCACTTTCCAAGATTTCATTAAACAATCTAGTTAAAAACTCCACTGCCATTTCACCTAAACACCTCCATGCTTCCACAGGTATGTCAACAGCCTTTCAATTATTCATCCTCTTCATAGATATCCTTACTTCCTCCTTGCTAATCCACTGCACTTCATGATTCACTATCCACACATCATCCAAACTTCTCTCCCTCTCATTCTCTTCATTCATCAGCCCCTCTCATCCTCTTCATTCATCAGCCCCTCAAAGTACTCTTTCCATCTCCTCAACACACTCTCCTCATTTGTAAGTATGTTTCCCTCATTATCCTTTATCACCTTTACCTGCTGCACATCTTTCCTAGTTCGGTCCCTCTGTCTAGCCAATCGGTACAGGTCCTTTTCTGCCTCCTTAGTGTCCAACCTTTCATACAACTCTTCACACGCCTTATCCTTAGCCTTTGCCACCTCTCTTTGCCATGCACCTCATCTCCTTATACTCTTGTCTACTTTCTTCATCTCTCTGACAATCCCACTTCTTCTTCACCAACCTCTTTCTCTGTATACTCTCCTGTACTTCTTCATTCCACCACTAGGTTTCCTTGCCCTCCTTCCTCTTTCCAGATGTCACACCAAGCACCTTTCTAGCCATCTCTCTTACTAGCTTTGCTGTAGTTACCCAGCTATTTGGTAACTATTCACTGCCACCCAGTACCTGTCTTAACTCTTCCCTGAACTCCACCTCACAATTACCTTTTTTCAATTTCCACCAGTTGATCCTTGGTGCTGCCCTCACACTCATACTCCTCTTCTTGATCACCAATGTCATCCTACAAACCACCATCCTATGCTGCCTAACTACACTTTCCCCTGCCACCACTTTACAGTCTCCAATCTCCTTCAGACTGGCCCTTCTACATAAGATATAATCCATGTGTGTGCATCTTCCTCCACTCTTGTATGTCACCCTATGCTCCTCCTTTTTGTTAAAATACGTATTCACCGCAGCCATGTCCATCCTTTTCGCAAAATCCACTACCATCTGACCTTCTGCATTCCTTTGCTTAACACCATACCTACCCATCACTTCATCATCCCCTCTGTTTCCTTCACCAACATGCCCACTGAAATCTGCTCCAATCACCAGTCTCTCACCCTTGGGTACAGTCATCACCACTTCATCCAACTCACTCCAGAATTTTTCTTTCTCATCCATTGCACACCCAACTTGTGGAGCATATGCACTAACAACATTCATCATTACACCATCAATTTCAGGCTTCATAAACATCACTCCATCCCGACACTCTTTTCACCTCCAAAACACTCTTAGCATACTGTTCCTTCACCCCTACGCCATTTATCCTCCCATCCACACCATGATAAAACAATCTGAACCCGCCTCCGATACATCTAGCCTTGCTCCCCTTCCATTTGGTCTCTTGCACACACAATATACCAACCTTCCTTCGGTCCATCATATCAGCTAGCTCTCTACCTATACCAGTCGTACTGCCAACATTCTAAGTTCCAACCCTCACTACCACAGTCCTAGCCTTTACTTGCCTTCGGGCATGCCTTCCCCCTCTTCTCCTCCTTATAAGGTGGAGGGAACAGCTAACAGTCCATAAAATATTGCATGTAAACTAATCCATTCCCTTACTGAACACGAAGTTGTTCATGGAAGCAAAATTATTTAAAGATTATGCACCACAATGCAACCTTACTCTAGAGACCATTAAGGCTCAAAGCCTGCAATATGGATAAACTCTGAAATAAGTAAATGCTGTGAGTATTTTCAGCTCAAATGGCCATAAACAAGCAATTCTGCATGTCAAAGTTTCATGGTTTCCTACTGAATCCTTAGCTTGCCTGCAGCAAAACATAATGCAGGTAATTTACTAATCCAAGAACGTTTTGCTTTTCTTGTCAATCTATCTTCTCTACAAAGAAAATATGATATTTCTTGTGTAAAGAAATGACAGCAGGTAAGGATATGAATACATTTTGGCAGCTTACATACATGGTCTGCTAAGTAGCATTCCCCCTTGCTACCCTCAGGGTAAAAAGCAAGAATACTGACTACCTAAGAGTAACCTTAGTCAACACTGTAAGCAGGAAATTCAGCTACCTGTGGAAAATAAATAAAACTTTTCACTACAGGCTAAAGTAGATAAATCCCCCTGAACAGAAATAATGAAACTAAATGCACTTTTTAGACAGTACATTTTTTTCAATGTGCAACAGATTCAGAAAGAGGCAGAAGATAAACAAAAAAGTATTTATTTATTTAACATTTGTTTACTAGGAAAGTCTGACTTGGAACGAGTCCATTTTCAGAGGAGGCCCAGGGAGAAATGCTCCAGATGCACAACAACAGACCTGTAATAACACATCAATCCTCCAAAAAAAGGAGGACTAATGTTGCAGGTATTACAACTTGCTGAGTAAAACTTTCACAAACTGTTAAAGCATTGTCCTCATCCTGTAATGCACTCCTGTGCCAAGTCTCTCCAGATCTTTGGTGTGACATACAAAAGTTGTCTAAAGATTACAACAGAGAGACAAAGGAGAAACTCTAAAAGTGGGGTAAGGTGGGTATGTTAAGAAAAATGGACTTACGATAACAATAAATCTGTAAAAGTGAAGAACTTCTGTATGTGATAAGAGGAGACCTATTCTCCACAGGAGTACAACAGAGTTCCAAGAAAACCAGGCAGTTGGTGCAAAGGATTAAGTGGCTGTTGTTGAGTTGCTTATTGTGGTCCAGTGGTTTGTTTTCTTCAGCCTGTGTGACTATAAGCAAGTCACTTAATGAGAAAGAACTTCCAGACTGAGCCTGAAATCAAAGATCAGTGTTTTACCCAGGTTAACAAATGCAAATAAAAATAAATAACTACAATAAACCTGCCATGGCACATGTCCTTATGGCAACATTCTCTAGGTAACAGTAGTCCCAAAGGAAAACATGGACACTGATACCACAGTTAGCTTTAAGTGCTTCATGAAGATATTGACAGTAGGCCACACACACTGGGGAAAAATGTAGACATAGCAACTGCTCTTATGGAATGAGCTTTATGTACTATACCAAAAAGCCTTTTATGCCCACTAAGGCAATATTATGCATCGGACATCCTTCCAGTTAAGGTAAGCTTAGAGAATTTCTTAAGAAATTTACAATGTATACACATAAAGGAAGAAATTCATCATCACATACTGTTATACAATGTTAGGAATACAATGAATCATCAAGGTAATCTTACACGATTAACACATTAATTGTCTCGCCATTTCAATCGCAACATTTACACAGCTATCTCAACTACTAAAAGTCTAAGTATGATTTATAGATCTTATTCTGATCAGTTTTTCAGTTTTTGATAGTATTGCTGCTAAATCTAAAAATTCTTTGAATGCAGGAACTGAATTTGATTTCCAGCTTTTTTCAATAACTTTTCCAGCTACTGCCAGGAGACTCCAGAACATTTTTTGTTGTTTGGCTTTTACAGATAAAGGAAGTTGAATATTCGCGTCTATATTATATCACTAAACGCTTAAAAAAGCGAACGATGAATAATCGACCCCATGTAAGCGAAAGTTTACAATCTTGAAAGCTCTTTCCAAGGGAAAAAAATCTCTGCTCCAAAAAAAAAAAAAGAAATTGAAAAAATACATAAAGTGGGGGGCTTTGCCCCCGTACCTCCCTACTTAAATATACCAACTCCGAGATCACACTACAGTGCCGAAAATGGCAATGTAATGGAAGCGGCCAAGTGAATTCTTTCCCTGGGAAAGAATTCACTTAAAGCCGCTTTGCTTTTTTGTCTTTTTGTTGTTTTAAGTTCGACTAAGACGCATTCGACAGAATGTGTCTACGGTCATCTAATAGAAACCCGAATATTCATTAGTATTACTGATCTAACGATCGACTAAACTTTAAAAAAAAGACATGCAGGTAGGAGCATGAGTGCATGTGTGGCTTCTCTGAAGGTTGGCCTCGGGCTGGCAACTTGACGTCGTAAAATCTACTGCCAATCATAAATGGACCGGTGATCAGCTGTGGTGACCCCTCACTGGGAAAAGCTGAAAGAGTTTTATTATTGATCTAGTTAAAGAACAATTATCACTCCATAATCTCTTAAAAAACATACTTCTCTCTTCCCAATATACATTTAAATTTTCACAATCCATAAACATGCATGCCCCCATCAGTTTTTACATCTTTACTACATCTCTAACAGACAGAAGTGATTTTACTAAACTTAGAATGTTTGTTACTCCCTATAAAATCTCTATGTATATATTTACACACAAAAACTTTCTGGTACAAACTTGAAGTTTGAATAACCTGATACAAGTTACAAAGTTTTATTCTTAAAACCAACTCAGGTTACCAACTCACAGCTTGAACTCCAAAAAACCTCGCTTACAGCTCCCAAACACAGCAAATAACCGTGAACGAATATAAAAGTTGTTGATTAAGCGTTCTTTTTATTCTTACCATCTATTGAGTCACTCAATCCACTACTATCTAAAAAGTTCCAGAATTCTACATGAAAATTATTACTATTACTTATAATTAATTTATAAAACTTGGACAAGCTTCCTTTGTATGTCAATTTACCTCAATTATAGCATTCATATAATGGGGGAATAGTGTTTTGTTACTCTTCACTTATTATCTACAAATTAATTTAATTTCTTAATGTTGTTGTCTTTCGGCTTCTCCCGGTTAGGGGTCACCACAGCGGAACTCCGGTTCGCTAATGATTGGCAGTAGATTTTCACGAATGCCGAGGTATAATGGATAATATTAACTGGTTAACAGATTCATCCAACTCATCTTTCGTTAAATATTTTGGCAAATTACCTTTTCCTTTTTGAAAGCAATCAGACCACAATACTAACACATTCCTTTTTAATAAACTCAGTTTAACATTGTTCTGAGTGTTCTTAAATCTAGAGGTGTGTGCAATGGGAAAACACAAACATTTTCATTTTTATATTAATGGAGTTTTAAAAAACATTTCTTTACTGTTTTAAGAACAAATTTCATATATGCAGAGTCTAAAGACTGAAATGAATTTCTTTCTGAGGTCAATTTTATTAACCATTTCTAACATATCATAGTCGACAAACTTATAAAAATGTTATACCTGCTCCTGAATAGTTTTTCACAGACCAATATAAATTGAGTTTATCCAGAGGAGAACAGAGTTAAGATATGTAGCAAAAGAATAAGATTCTACATCTGGGATGCTAATGCCTCCATACTCCTATCATCATATATAATTTCTATAAGCAATTCTCAGCTTTTAAAGCTACCATAAGAATGCAGTTAACACTTTTTTTCCATTTTCTTTAAACATTTTTTGTCAAGTTTTAAAGCTTTAAAGCTACTGAATGCAATATGTATATAATCTGGGGTAATATAATTATTTTAGTTAAGTCAAAAAATCCATATTTTAATAAGAAATAACACTTCAATTATTGTTTTCAAAATTATTAATAGTCTTACTCACATCTTTATTTTTAAATATTTTAGTTCTTTTCCTTTCCAATTATATTTATCTTTAAACTTACTATCTAGTAACTAATTTAACACTAAAGCTTCAGTTTTACTACTACTACATTTCAGCAGCAATAATTCTTGAAACTTTTCAATTTCTTCATGCATTTCTTCGATTAACTAATTTAAACCTCCCATGGTTAGCAAAATATCATCTGCAAAATGATGTATTTTAGACCGACAATCCTTGTTGCTTACTTGAGAATCCATCAATTTTTACACTGCTTTTTATACTGTTAGCTAAGGGTTCAATAACTAATGCAAATAGTAGAGGAGACAAGGGACAAACATCCTTGCCTTGTGTCTTTGTTTAATGTGAAGCCTTTACAAATATAAGATCCAATTTAAACATATGCCTTGGAGTCTCTCTACAGGTTTTGATATTCTAATAAATTGTTCTGGAGATGCAAATGCTTTTAAAGTTTTAAACAAGTAGTTCCAATCTACAGAATCAAAAGCTCTCTCAATATCTTAAGGCAATTAGGGCCAATTTCTTATTCATTCCTTTTGCTAAATCTAAGACATTTACTATCCTTTTATATTATCATATGTTAATCTACTGAGTATAAATCTTATTTGATGCTTATTAATCTACTATATCTCTTAATCCTAAAGTGAAAATGGAAGTAAATATTTTATAGTCTACATTTAATAATGAAATAGGTCTATATCAGTTTCATACAGACTCCTCAGAGGTGACCTCTGTCTGGCATACAAATCAATCTTAGACCCTGCCTTGATGGGACTGCTGCATATCCGCACGTCAAGCTCCACTTGAGTAACCCAAACGCGTGACCTCAACTTGGTCTGTGACATCAATAGGACTTGTTAGTGGGACAGATTTGTGTCCCAGTGACTCCCCCATCTGTGGAATAGACTCCCTCTCCATGTCAAGCAGAGTACCTCATTATCTCTTTTCAAGCGCAACCTGGATAACTGGATGGGAAACAGAAAATACACTCCTGAGATTCCACTTGTGTCCTTGCTGGACAGGGGCTTTGGGTGCTGACCTGTCTAAACATGGGCTATACTCTTGGCTAGGCTCATAAGGGCCTCAGAGCCAACAGCCTAGTAACTTTCTATGACTCTATGAGGAAACTAACTTATCCTTTCCTTAAGTATATGTGAGATTACACAAAATTTCTACTAGGGAGGAATTATTTTGAAACTCTCAAGTATCCAAAAGTGTCGCTCAGTAATTCAAAAATAATTAATTGAAGCAGACTATATAATTTCATACTTAAACCATTTAACTCTGAAGCTTTTACCATTTTTCCCTTTTATAAGCTTCTTTAGCTATTATTAGGGTAACAGGCTTATTCACCTGACATATTTTTAGTCAAGAATATTAGTAATGTTTTCCTTAAATACTTGTCAATTTTGTAATCATCAGGATTTTTTTATCTTTAATAAGATCCTTATGGAATTTTATAAAAATATTAAGCATTTCCTCTCTGCCTGAAGTAAGATTATCAGTGTGAGGAATTTGGATGTTACTGATTTCTGCCTTTTTGCTCAATGTCTTATTTCTATTAGCTAATCTATGTAGATTTTTGAAGTCATCGCATAACTGTGCAACTTTATTTTTTTCTAAAGCCATCTCCACTTTATGCATTAAAACTGTTTGATATTTTGTCATTTTTTAACTACTTCAGTGTTATCCAATTTGTTTGTTGTTCAAACCTCCCTTTATTCATTTCATCTTGTATTTCTGACAACTCTCTATCTCACTCTTTCATTTTATTACTATGCCATTTTCCCATTCTATCTTTAATATGCATTTTAAGGTGTCCCACAGTGTGACTTTACTAACCTGACCATTATCATTCAAAGATAAAACAATAGATTTGTTTCTTAAGATAACTCTTAAATTATTTTAATTTCACTATATATATATATATCCTGAGATTATATAAATAATCTGAAAATTACTTGTATCCACTAATATAGTAATACTTAGTGCATTATGAACAGATAATAAAATTAACTATTTTAAAACTATTTAAGTAAATCTGCAGACATAAATCCTATCATTTCTAGTTTGTGTCCCATGTGCATAAGAATAATAAAGAACAATGACTTACCTTCTGCTTTTACTATGAAATCAACTAAATTATTACTAATCTATCTGTTTAGTGATTTATCTGATGACAGAATTGTAGCTTTCTTCTGTTCATTTGCATCTTCTACACCAGATATGCAATTAAAATCCCCTGCTAACATTAAATTACCTTTCCAATGACTCAGTAGTAAGTTTAAGTGATCTTTAGTCACTCTTGCATCAATTCCAGTGATCCAGTAAAAATTACCTAGTATATACAGTGTGCCATTATATTTCATTATTACAAACGTATACATTCCTTTGAGATCATTAATGGATTCCATGACCTTAGGCAATGTAGTAGATTTTCTCCAAAGTATGGCAGCTTCTCTCCTCTTTTTGTTAAGAGAAGCAGACAATAACATTTCGTAACCCAAGTTATTTAAATACTGTATATTTTTATCTATCAAGCAAGTCTCTTACAAGAATATAATGCCTCATTTATTTAATCTTGGATATCTCATTGATGATTTCCCTCTGTTGCCATTATTTAATCCATTTACATTAATGGAAAACAGATTAAAACCATTCACACTGTCTATTTAAAAAGATTTATTTTAAAATAGAATATGATACATTTAACCACCATATTAATTTAATTGTATACAAGACTCTAATGCATTCCTTCAACACGATCTTAACATTACAATTTTTTTTAATTTTTCCTTTCTACAAACTAAACTACTAAAACTCAAATAAAAACAAAAACAAATCTTGAACTGTAACTGTATATACTCCAAGTAAAACACAACCTACCATGGATACCATACTTTTAGATAGCCTATCAAACAGACAAACTACTACACTATTTCGCTTTGTACCAATACCTAATAAATCATCAAAAAATTAGCCAAACGTTACTATGACTTATAAATAATTAATATATTATATATACAATTACAAATAATTAGAAACTATTAACTCAGTTATGTAATTTACCATTTAAAACTATCCCTCATCACCACATAAAAATTTAATAATCTTCTGTTAATCACAAATATTAAATAATCCAACAAATAGTATACTATATACTTATTTATATAACAGTAATATAAATTATTTATTAAACATTTCTAAATTATTTGCTCATTCAACATTATTATATTTAAACCTCTACATAATTAGAGCAATGTGGGACCTGAATAGATAAAGACATATGCAAACTTACAGGTCATACTAAAATATCATACAAAAGGAAAATCAATGCAAGCATATATGTATCATGCTAAAAGATACACACATTTTATACAACAAAAGTTCTGAATTAATTTTAAAAGTACAAGTTTCTATATATCAAAATTGTGCAACACTCAATATGATAAATATCAAAATACTTAAAAATTCTTTAGCTTATTAAACTACTTCATAAAAATATGTTCATTACTGAGGTCAAAGAGGCTGTCATGCTATTTCTATGGAGTAAAAACACAAAAAAACATTTGCAGTGTACCTTGTATTCAGAAGTTAAAATGTGCTTAATTCAAATCCCATTCTACCTTCCCAGGTTCAGATATATTGAAAAATCTACTTTATTTTTTATCAAAATGGATGTACGGATTCAGCAATATAATACTCAAATTTCAGCTCTGACTTATTAAATTAGTTATGTCAAGTAGTATTACTTAATCTAATAGCATACAATGCACAAAAAAGCTTCAAGTTCATATGACCAAGCTTCAAACTTTAGCTTTCAGGATATTTTCAAATATTTTCATATGATTTTATATATAAATGATATGACCATCTACATTCACATTTCTGCCATACGCAGGTATATGTAATACATTGTCTCATTTACCCACTAATATTCTACCTTATTCTATACAAGTTGCATTTCTAAAATCTCCTATCAAAGAGCTATTTAATCATCAATTCTCTATTAGAGATTACAGTATGTGTATATATTTAACTTACTGACACTTCTTTAATATTCTTACACAGCAGATATTTTATGCCTTGTACATTTGCACATTATTCATATTTATTCTAATTAATTTTAGTATTACAAACAATCTTGAATAGTTATAAAAGAATTCCTGCTTGTTTAATTTGAATGTGTATTTTTAGCCATTGTGAACTGCTGTTTTGATCCAAGCTTCACATCATAACATTATAACTTCACTACATCATATGAAAATGACAACCAATAGTACATAGTAGCTGCTAATTTCATCTATAAGTTTCTCATTCTTCTTCATTCTTTTAAACTGTTCTAAGCAGTAACAAACATCTAACTTAAGTTCTTTCCATTAATATATACAGTTTGAGTTAATAACACTATAAAATAAGCAATTAACATTCAGCAGTATGCAAACAAATTATATGTCAGCCATAGCTCCATATAAAACATTATAAACCGCAGCCCATAAGGCATAACAACGTACCCAACACTCTAGTCATAGGTGACTCTATAGTCAGGCACACTGATGTTCCACTCACTAGACTAAACAAGGAGAAGGTTACTGTCAGCTGCCTGTCAGGTGCCAGGATCCGCCACATAACGCATGCACTCAGGTCACTCCACAATAAGTACAAATATGACACTGTCATTGTCCGTGTTGGTGTGAATGACCTGAGAAGTACCTCCCTGGACTACATGAAAAGAGACATGGAGGAGCTCTCCGATCTTGTATCCCAGGCAGAAATAACGCTAAACCTGAGTAGCATCCTGCCATCACCCAGAATGATACCACAGTACAAGGACAAAATGATTGACTTAAGCAATTGGCTAAGCTTCTGGTGTCATTCTAAGGGGATCCAGTATTTTTCTGCCTGGGACGACATGATCGACAGACCACGATGCTTTGCCAGAGATGGCCTGCATCTGTAGCCCTTAGGATTCCGGATACTGGCTAAAGCTCTTGCCACCCCTATAGTGCCTCTTTTAGGCAAGGTTCAAATGACAAATTCACCACCGTAACAGGTACAAGCAAGCAAAATCTGAGGGTAATGCCACTCAATGCTAGAAGTCTACACCTCAAAATGCACTCACTCAAGGCACTCCTTAAAATTTTTTTATTTTTATTTTATTTATTTATTTATTTAACATTTGTTGACCGAGAATGTCCGACTAGGTTCCACAGAGCCTGTTTTCAGTGGAGGCCCGGGGAGAAACGCTCCAGAATGGAGCATGGAGCATGGAGAATGGAGCAAAATGGAGAACACTGATATCTGTGCAGTGACAGAGACCTGGTTCAAAGCTCCAGAGAGCACCCCTGCATTAACAGGCTACAATTCATACCACACCTTTCGGCCACCTAACCGAGAACGAAGCACTAAAGACGGAGGCATGTCCATATTCATTAAGGATATCCACACCTCCAGGCTAGTTGCACAGCATAATGCATCCGAGATTATCCAAGTGCAACTAACTCTGGGCAAGACCGCAATCCAAATTGTAGCTTGCTACAGACCCCCCCCCCCCTGCCATGCCCCAGGATTCACATGCCTCATTTCTTGATACACTGGAAAGTATTAGGGTACAATCCAACACCCTAATAATGGGCAATTTCAACTACCCCACCATTAACTGGGAAAACTACTCATGTACCAACTCTTTTGCTCAACGTTTTCTAGAATTCATAAATTCCAACGCCTTGGATCAACTTATTCACACCCCCACCAGGGGCAGCAATATCCTAGACCTGGTCATTACTAACATGGGAAACCGGTGTTCCACACCAGAGGTCAATTTCTCGTTGGTCAGATCCGACCACAAGCTAATCAGCCTAGACATCCACATCCCACCCCCATCCCCAATTAGGGAAACCATCGTAAAAAACTTCTCCAAAGCCAACTTCACACTTCTTAAGACAGAAGTGGCAAACTTCATGACACCCATGCAGACGGGACAATAGAGGTATGACTGCCGAATCCTACACAAATGCACTTTATAAGCACTTACACGAGTGCATGGATCATGCTATCCCTAATAGAAGAAAGATGTTATCCTCAAAAAAAAGGAAGCCAATCTGGTGGTCCTCTGCCATAAACAAACACTACAACAGAAGAAAGAAACTGTTGCAAAAAAGAGTAAAATCCCATGACTGGAGGAACCCCCTGGTCAACCTCAGTAAGAAGCTGAGATCCCTCATAAAATCCTCCAAAGCTAGTTATGAAAACAAAATTGCCACTGACTCTAAAGACAACCACAAAGCATTCTATAGCTATGTCAAGAATCTAAATGGGAACACTCAGATCTGCTCTGAGTTACAGCACAATGGCACTAAATATACAGAACCAACTGATATTGCCAACATCCTAGCAGACAGGTTCAGTGCTAACCTTACCCCCTCTCACCCCCTAGAGGGCTCATCTCTATACCGGAAGAATGCAAAGTTCTTATGATCATGGCTGCACAGGTAAAAAACACACTCTCCAAAACCAAGAACATAGCATCCATGGGACCTAACAATATCCCAGGCTGCGTTCTACACGAACTACAGAATGAACTGGCACCCTACCTAAGTACCATGTTCAATCATAGCCTCACCTCAGGCTTTGTACCCTCTGAATGGCGCACCGCGACAGTTATCCCACTCCACAAAGGGGGAGCCACGACAGACCTCGGGAACTACCGCCCCATTAGCCTGACGAGCCTGGTCTGCAAGGCCATGGAAAATATCATCGTGGAACTCATAAACAAAGACATTGGTAATCTCCAAACTCTTGACCCTACCCAGTTTGGATTTGTAAAAGGCAGATCATGTCTCCTAAACCTGATTGACTTCTTTGAAGCAGTCACCAAAGCCATAGATGAGGGTAAAATGGTTCACACAGCTTATCTAGATCTCGCCAAGGCTTTCGACACCATCCCCCACTCTGGAATTACAGATAAGCTCACTAAACTAGGTATAAATCCCTATGTCACAAGATGGGTTGCCAACTGGCTCATGGACAGAACCCACACTGTGAAAGTAGCGGATTCCAAATCAGACATCAGACCAGTGACAAGTGGAGTACCACAGGGTTCAGTCGTGGGTCCTCTCCTGTTTGGTAGTGCAAAGTTTGCAGATGACTGCAAACTAGGAGCCATAATTGAAACTCCTAACGATGTGGACAAACTACAAAAGGGCCTCACTGAGACAGATAACTGGTGTCAAAGCCATGGCCTGAAGCTCAATGCCAAAAAGTGAATTGTCATCCCCCTTGGTAAAAACTCTGTACCCATGAACTACCACATAGCTGGTAGTCTACTCAATGCCCAAAATGTGATAAGAGACCTTGGGACACATGTGGACAGTAGTCTCTCCTTTGATAATCACATCGCCACAGTGGTCAGGAAATCCTTCTACGTGGCTCATCTCATCACAAAAGGATTCTCATCCAGAAAAAAAAGAGGTCATTGTTCCCCTCTACTCAATACTCATTAGACCCATTATAGAGTACAACGCCCCTTTTGGTATGTACCTCACAAGACATCTACAACAACTGGAAAGACCACAGAAATACCTCACAAAGAGGATTACTGGCCTCAAACAGATGCCCTATGCAGACCATCTCAAAAAACTGCAGCTTTACTCCACTGCATATTGCCTACTCAGGGGCGATCTCTGCCTAACATACAAAGCTATGTCAAACCCAGAGCTGTTGGACATGCTCCACTTAAAGAAATCCCAATCCTTCCGAGCTACACACTCTAGGGACCTAAACCTTGTCACCACAATAAACAGAACATGCTGGAGTGATAGATTCCTGTCCCAGAGACTTCCCATACTCTGGAACAGACTACCTATCTATGTCAAACAGACCTCCTCATTAGCACTCTTCAAGAAAAATCTTGATGATTGGATGGGAAATGGGAAATTCACCCCGGGGATCACTTCTGTGGCTCTGCTCGACAGTGGCACAGGAAAATAATTTTCTTGGGTGGCGAAAGCCAGGGTACATTTTTTGGCTAGGCTTGTATGGGCCCTAAAGCCGATAGCCTAGTACCTACCTATGAACCTATAACTTCTGTTTTACCAATTCTTCATTTCTAGGAAAAGAAAAAAAGGATGTTATTTTGAACAGATTTCTCAGATATATACTTGAAAAAAAAGAAAAATTTCCTTTCTGTTTTCACAGACATCAGTGATTAACTTTGACCAAAATTTACTTCAAAATAGCTCAAAAAGCATGTGGTAAGCAAGAATCCTGCATTCTCACACAACTGGAACATTATTTTGTTCTCAAGCTTTAAGTGTTACTTGCTTCATAAATGACCTGTAAAAGGAACATGTTACACAGGAACAAAGAAAAAATAACCAGCACTTTAACACTTTTAATTAGTGCATGACTTAGATTTGGCATTCACTTAACCCAGCAATGCACATATTAAACAAAGTTAAACAAATAAAATTCTAAGTTATCAATTCTATTGCTTACAATTTAATGACATTCTCTTATAGGAAGTAGTAGTTTAACATTTAGAAACAGACTTATAAGTTAAGGTAAATGAAATATGTTAAGTATTTCACTGTAAGTATAGTAAAACTAACCATTTATATTCCTTATGAGAACTATTTTAGCTTAAAATATGCATACTTACATATGCTTTGAACCTTAAACTGCAATACAAACCTTTTACTTAAAGGGTAAATCTACTGTTTCAGAAAATCACTTCTTTTTAAGCTTTTTAACTTTATATGCAGTTTTCCAGGAATTCATCTCAATCTGTCTCTTGAGGAATAAATTGTTCCAATCTATTTTTTCGTTCATTTAATATATCCTTGAACTTCTTCAGAGATAAATACATAATCAGACCTAACATTTAAAAAATGGAGTGAAGACATCACATGACCAACTTCAGCCAAACAATTTTGTGAACAGCTTGTAAATGTAAAGAAATATTGCATCTAAAAACATACGTATCGAAACAAAAGTAATATATTCATGGAGTAAAACTCTATGAAGCAATAAATGCATTGTTTAGTTAGAAAAAATACTTTTGAACAACACAAAATAATTCCACAGTTTTTGTGCTAACAGAAAACATGTTACGTTAATAGAATCATTAACCCTAGGAGGTTTACCTGCCCTTATCTTACTTGCCAACTGGACTCATGGCATTATAGTTCCCAACAAATTTGCCCATGCTCAGCAAATCTAATACAAAGAACTGAAATGCAGGCAAGTGAGGGAATGCTTAGCCAGAGCCAACACTGTTTACCCAAAAAGGTTATAATTTGGACTGGGTAAATATCATCAATACAGAAGTGTATTCACCAAGGCTGAATAAAGCTAGACCGATCTGGAGAAGACTTTGGTCTGAAATTGATTCTGTTAAGGAAACAGCATCTACTAACACCAACAATTTGCTGACTAAATACAGTAGAGCTTTCCCACTACCCATTACCAGTGACATTTATCTCGTCCAAGATGTGTTAAAAGGAAACTGGAAGATCATTTTGGGTAATGTGGATTTATCAAAGATTCTGGGTGCAAGTCCCTGTTTCACTTATAAAGGACTCAGAATGGAAAATCCTTGTTAGAAGGCCAGCAAAGAAGACCACTGAGCACACAGAACTCTTCCGGCACCTACATGTGTGGAAAATGTAAGCAGTGCAGCTTCATATCAAACAGTTCAAATATATGTGTTAAGGCACTTGATCTTCATTTGTGGGCTAGAGGCAGGTACAACTGCAATTTACAGGGAGTGGTCTACCTGGCCACCTGTGATTCCTGCTCTGGATTTTATGTAGAAAAAACTGTGAGGAAGCTAGCTAGAAGACTGCATGAACACAGTTTAGCCATTAAGAAAAAGGACAGTGGCAACACTCTGGCTAAGCATTCCCTCACTTGTCTGAATTTCAGAACATTTCAGTTCTTTGTACTGGATTCAGTGAGCGTGGATTAGTTTGTTGCGAACTATAATGTCCTACTAGAATAGTGCAAGTCTAGCTGGCAGATAAACTTCCTGGGCTTAATGATTCTATTACTATAAAATGCTTATTTCCTGTTAGCACAAAAAGTGTGGAATGATTCTGTGTTGTTCAAAAATCTTTTGCTAACTTAATGCATGGAGCATTAAGTGGTATAATTTTGATGCATTTACTGCTTCATATAGTTTCAATGCATGAGTGCATTATTGTTTCATTAAGTATGTTTTAGATACCGTTTCTTTAAATTTACAAGCTGATCACAAAACTGATTGGCTCAAGTGGGTCATGTGATGTCATGACTCCATTTTTTAAATGTTAGGAATGATTACGTACTTTTCTCTCTGAAGAAATTCAAGGATATACTAAATTAATATTAATGAAAGTGCTTAGCTAATAGAAACCAGACCGTTTCTTTTACTGGCTTCAGTGGAATTGTTTGTTATTTTGTGTTTTATTTATTCTATGCCACTTTGGTTATTTTTTTAAAGCTGACTATACCTGAACATGGCGGTAAGTTTTCCGTCTTCAACGGTGCTCTCTGAGATCTATCTGCCCTTTCAGTTCCAAAAGATGAAGTTTTCAGGTAGACTTGATGTTTTATGTAGTCAGGTTGTTAAGAAGTTTATTATATAACAAGCACTGTCCACATAGTTGCAAACTGAATACTCCTGACAGTGACTGATACTCTCACTCCAACTTTTCTAATCAATAAAAAAGGGTCTGTTGCCAAGGATATGGACTTTCCTATTGCCTCCATTGCTGACTTGGTAGATATGGGCATCCTGAAGCAATGTAGAAATTGTCTCATGTTTACTTACAAACCAGTTATTTCTCAAAGAAACTGATATGGTATGTGAGAGATGTATTTACACAATGTCACTGCAGGCAAAGCTCTCACATAAAAGTATTCCTAATGTCAATACGGTTGTCAGTAGTACACATGCTGCACCCGTCATGCACAATTCAAAGCAGACATATAGACCCACATATACTGAGGCACTTACATGTAACCTTCCTAAACCACAAAGACCCCTTAGACAAAGTACACATATGAAATACCCTCAGAAGCCCCACACACACACTTTCAAAACAACACCCACATCAATGCATAGAGCTACATCTCATGGAACCTCTACCTCTAAGCCCATAAGGTAAGTCACCACAGAATCCAACATTCTAGTCATTGGAGACTCCATCATGAGACACACTGATGTCCCTCTCACCAGGCTGAGTACGGAGAAAGTTACGGCCAGTTGCTTATCAGGGGCTAGGATCTGCCACATTATGCATGCACTCAGGTCACTGGACCACAATTACCAATATAGTCCATGTAAGAGTAAATGATCTGAGATGTACCTCCCTTGACTATATGAAGACAGACATCATAGAGCTCTCGGAATGTGTGTCTCAGGCTGATATGAGCCTAGCACTGAGCAGCATTTTACCTTCTCCAAGGATGATGCCACAATATGAACAATACATGATTTACTTTAATAAATGGCTTAGTTTCTGATGTCATTCTAAGGGGTTGTAATATTTGTCAGCATGGAAGGAGATGGTCAACAGACCACGCTGCTTTGCCAGGAATGGCCTGCACCTCTCCCCTTTAGGCTGTCTTCCTCCATAGTGCCTTTTTTAGGCAATCTAAACTGAAAGTACTTCCGACACAGCAAATCAAAACCAAGAAAATCTAAAGGTATTACTGCTCAATGCTAGCAGCCTAAACAAAAAACTCCACTCCCTAGAAGCACGCTTTACCCTAGAGAATGCTGATGTCTGTGCTGTCACTGAGACATGGTGTAAAGCCGCGGACAGCACACCAACAGTGCAAGGTTATAATGCCTTCCACACATTTAGACAAGCTATTTCACAGGCAGGGACTAAAACTGAAGGTGTCTCTATTTACATCAAAAATAAATACACTTCAAGGCTGGTCAAACAGGAAATACACTTGAGCTGCTCCATGTTCAAATCACCATAGGTAAAATCCAATACCACTTACTTGCAAGCTTAACCATCTAACCCAATACCATATTCATGGGTGACTTTAACTATCCCACTATTAACTGGGAATCCTATATGACATCAAACGTACATGCAGAGATTCCTGGATTTTGTAAACACAAACTCCATGGAAAAGATAGTCAATAAACCAACCAGTGGTGCAACCATACTGGATCTGGTCCTCATTAATATGGGACATGGCTGCACACCCCCTACTGTAATGCCTTCCCTGGTAAGGTCAGACCACAAAATGGTCTCCTTTGAAGTAAAAATAAAACCTGGACCTCCAGCTAAACAGAGAATATTCAGGAACTATTTTAAGGCTACCTCCTGCTATTAAGTGAGAACCTGGCAACATTTCAAGCCCCCATAAACCCTGAGAACACCAGCATATGCAGAACTGTTCATAGAAACCCTGTATAAGCATGTTAATAGCTGCATAGAGGCAGCTGTTCCCACCAGGTAGAAGTATAGAACTAACTCAAAAAACTAGTCAGCCTGGTGGAATCACAAAATCAACTGGATGTATAACAGGAGGAAGAAAATCATGGCAAGAATTAGGCTGTGCAGCACCCAGTAGGATAAAAACACTCTCAAACTAAATAAACAACTCGGAGGACAAATAAAGTCTACTAAAGTCAAATCTGAGGTAAGTTTTGGCCTCTCAGGCCAAGGACAACCACAAAACATTATTTAGCTATGCCCGCAACCTCAAAGACAATACACAATTGTGTGGAGCTTATTGTAAATGGAGCCACCTATACTGAGTCAGAAAATATATCAAACCTCCTGGCTATTAAATTCATCTCCAACTTTACTCCACTCTCCCCCCCTCAGGAAATCTCATCAAATATAACTCCCCTATTATCACTAAGGAACAGGTCCTTAATGCTCTCTCCAAGACCAAGAACACTGCATTAGTGGGCCCAGACAATATCCCAAGATGCCTTCTAAATAGCACGAAACATAACCTATCAGGGTCTCTGAAATTATTATTTAACTGTAGCTTCCAAACAGGCTTTGTGCCTCATGAATGGAGAAAGGCAACAGTCATCCCTCTGCACAAAGGTGGGCCCATCTACAGACCCATAAGTCTCACTAGTATTGTATGTAAAGCCATGGAAAGAATTATCTTGGAAATGATTGACAGAGATATAGTAAACCTTCAAACACTGGACCCAACCCAGTTTGGTTTCGTCAAGGGCAGATCATGCCTACTCAACCTGGTGGACTTCTTTGAGAAGGTCAATAAAGCAATGGATGAGTGCAAAATCATTCACACTGCCTACCCTGACCTGGCCAAGGCATTTGACACAATACCCCACTTGGGCATTGTTGACAAACTCAAGAGGTTAGGTACAAACCTGTATGTCACCTGGTGGATAGCCAACTGGCTCACAGACAGGACCCAGGAAATTAGAATTGGGGATTCCACCTCTACAAAGAGGCCAGTCACAAATGGAATCCCTCAGGGATTAGTCTTTGGACCACTCTTTTTTGGCATTTACTTCTCAGAAGTCAAGGTCAATGTCAGTGGTCTCTGGCTGACTAAATTTTCAGATGACTGCAAATTAGGAGCGGTCACTGAATCTAACACTGATGCAAATGTTCTCCAAGAGGGGCTGACAAAGACAAACAACTGCTGTGAGAGCTGTGGACTAAAATTAAATGCCAAGAAATGCATAATAGTATCCTTTGGGAAGTCATCCATTCCTGGTAACTATCATATTGACAACACACCCCTTAGAGTTAACCCAGTAGTCAGAGACTTACGGCCACACATAGATATTAATCTAGCCTTTGATCATCACGTGTCTACAATGGTGAGGAAATCATGCTATGTTGCACAACTTACAAACAAAGGTACGGCATCTAAGTCTAAAGAAGTCATTGTTTCATTGTATTCGGCATTCATCAGACCTATCATGGAGTACAATGCCCCCTTTGGTATGTACCTAACCAGGCATATCCAACAACTGGAATGTCCACAGAGGTTCCTCACTAAAAGAATAGAGGGAGTCAGTAATATGCCCTATGCAGACTACCTCAAGGCCCTATCCCTGTATTCTGTCTCCTACAGGCTTTTGAAGGGAGATCTATGACTGGCATACATAGCATTGTCAGGCTCCACTCTGAGGGACCTCCTGCATATCCACAAAAAACAGTACAAGAATTACCCGTTCTAAAGTCTTAAACCTTGCCTGTGATACAAATAGGACCTGCTGGAGAGATAAGTATGTATCCCAGAGAGTACTGTGTCTATGGAACAGGCTCTCCATCCATGTGAAGCAGAGTTCTTCTCTAACTCAATTCAAGCGCAACTTGGACAACTGGATGGGAAAATGGACATTCATCCCTGGTTTGACACCTATGTCTCTAATGCAATCAAGTAACCAGTAAATGGTTCATCTCCCAGGCCCATGCTTACACTTACCAAGGGTATCAGAACTCGTCAGAGATTTGGGATGCATGGCTAGGCTTAAAAAGGCCGTTGTGGTCGTCAGCCTAGTAAACACCTATGAACCTATATTGTCTTCCTCACACTTTTTAGGTATATCCTAAATTCTAATGTTATTTTGTCTCCGTCTATTTTCTAAATCATCAACTTTATCTATGAGCCAGTTATTTTCTTTTTTAAAGAAATACAGTCTGAGACTCACCTTCAGTTATTTTCTTTTCATGATCATTTAAAGCTTCTTCTATACTGCTGATTAGTGCATTTTATTTCATAAGAATTTCTAAATGTTCCATATTCTTTCTTGTTTCTTCTTTGGAACTTTCTATTCTGCTATCCAATTTGTCCATTTTAAGTAATACATCCTGCATATGGATATCAGTGACTGGATTTTTTTTTTTTAAAGCAAGAATCCTGAGTACCATTTTCTTGAGTGGCTCATGTCGAAGTCTCTGCTCTCTTAACCAAGAAGTTGACATTCTGGCAGGAAAATTACAGCTTTTGAAGAACTTGAAGCTCTAAATCTTCTCTGACTACCAGTGAATGCAATTAGCTAACAAGTTTCTCCAGATTTTAATTTTTTGATTGCATTTTCTGTCAGAGAAAATTTTTCAGTCACAGCACTTTCACCAGTTGCTGCTCTCAGTTAGCCATCTTGGCCATGCCCCCTAGCCTAGAGATTTTCTGATGAAGCTGCTGCTGCTGCTTCGTCTTCAAAAAAAAAAAAAATATCCGTTTGTATCTGTGGAACACCCCTGTCCTCTTGATGTAAACTCCATTTGGCAGTGCATGTCCATACAGTACAAAATTGGGTTTACAAGGATATGAATGAATTGGTTAAGGCTAGTCTCTGCAGCACTTTAGGCATGAAAGAGGGACTGATTCACAGACTGACCCTATTTCTATAAAATATCTGGTATGGAGAGCTAGCAGAGTGAGCATACATCTTGAAAATCCTTCTGGCAGACCTAAGTGCCACTGGAAACAGCATTCTCCAAGATAGGTATTTTAATTTAGCTAAAGCTGTAGGCTCAAATGGGAGGCAAAATATTTTTTTCTAGCAAAAGCTACAAATCTCAATTGGGTACTGGATCCAGCAGTAAAGGTGTAACAAGGCAGGGGTTTACCAGATAAAATTGCAGTCCAGCACAAGGTCTAAACAACTCTTAGCATATACTCAGTCACACCAAGGAAGAGTGTAATACAGTAAGAATATTAGCAACAGCTTCAAGATACACTTATTTGAAGATATGCTAAACAGTACAGTTTCACCTCCACTGCTGTGCTGCATTTCACCAGATATCTAATGCTGAAAATGTAATCATATTAGCATCTACTTAGCAAGGGTGGCATACACACACACACACACACACACACACACACACACACACACCTCCATAGCTTAGTCATCATATCTAGAGGATGGAGCACCAGGTCTTTGGGAAACTGAAGTCTTAGTTGATATGTGGAATCAGTATCAGACCAAACATCAGGACAGACGTTGTCAGAGATGGAGATGTTATCTTTGGAACTTAGAACAACTGTAAGAACTGTGCTACTAGTGAAGGAAGAGCTGGACACCTTGGCTGTGGGAAGACCATCAACAATGATGTGTTGGCCACAAAGCGTCGCTCAGGGAAAGAAGCACCAGAATCCCTCATTGGAACCCCCAGCATGGCTGCTACCAATCTATCATGACCAACAGCAGGAAGAGAGACCTGAGCTTAGTTGGCCTTAAACTCTTACGGGCAAGGCAAACTCCTTTCATCTAAGTAAGCTTAGTCTATTTTGGGAATTGAATAGAAACAGACCTGAAACAGAGAAAAAAAGGAAAATACTTCCTTTTTAGGATGGAAGGGTAAACTGGATACAGAAGATGATACTGAGAACTGTTTAGGGGACAATGAAGCTGAAGAATTAGAATAATCACCAGAATATTTTGCTGAGAAAGACTGTTTTAAATTAGAAAACTAAAATTTATATTTTTAATAATTAAGAGAAGATTTGGTAAGTTCTTGACAAAATGGGTTTAACTGAACCAACAAAAGCTGTTGCTTTTAAGGCTCAAGAGAAAATTCAGTAAAATCCTGACAAAATAGGAACTATGTCTATCCTACTTGTAATGCAGGCACTTGGTTTTCAAATGCCTGTCTAAAGAAGGTATTTTCCTTCCAGGTGCAGTTTAAGTAACGAGGCAAGGCCCCCATGCTCAAAGAAAAAGAAACAATGCTTAACACAAAGCAATGAGGAAAAAAAACAAGAGTGTACCACTTGAAATTCATTTTGAAAATAAAATTTGAAATGAAAGAAAGATGAGGTCAGGAATGAAAGCATATGGGTTTTTACTAACAAATCACAATGCTTTCTCCTAAGGAAAAATAATTTGCAGCCTGATGTTGTTTCCTCTTGCCTGGTGTACCAACGCTAAAACAAAGACTGAGAGAAGCTTGACAGAAGGTTCATTACGGGATTGTGGGGGGGCTCAGCAGCCTGGGAAAGTTTTACTTGTTGACTGGTCTTGATGGCTGTGGCATTAATCCTGCTGTAAATGAGAATGAACCTCCACCTGTCAGATCATATATGCATTCATCATATGAGATGGTGCATGAAAAGGCCCTCTGCAGTGTATAAATGCTGAAATTTTCTCTTCTGGCATCATCGACAAGGCACAATTCTGAAATTCTCTAGCTCTCATGCAGAGAGTGTGCCTCCAGGCAATGCATACTGGGACATGCCACACTGGGCTATGAACACTTACTCTGCTCCTTGGTAACTTTTTACACTCTAAATAGCTTGGATCTCAGCCCTAATGTATGTCACTTGAAAGCTTAAGTATTCAATGCTGCAAAAAAGTACCATTTGTGTAAAAGCTTACCATAACAGTAGATGTCCTACTGATCACTGTTGCAGCATTCTTGACATAAGGGTTGTCACTGCTGATGTCCGGGTGGGGTACCAAAGCTTTACTTTCAAGGTCATAAGTCTGCTTCATGACTCAGCACGTACGTATTGGGGGTTGGGCTATATAGGGAGACGCAAGAATGCAGATCCTCAGACTATCTCTAAGCTAGCAGCCTGAAGACTACCCAAAGAAACGACTTGTCAGCTAGGAGGGCTGTAGCTCCAACAGGCAAGAAAACTCCCCTATTCCCATGTAACAGAACAGAGGCCAATAGAAAGGGGAAAGGAATATGAAGGCTGAAGTGAGATAGAGAAGAGGGGATGAATGCAACAGTGATCAGTACAGCATCTACTGTTATCTTAAGTTCTTACATAACTGCCCTATGTCCTAATTGACATCCCTATTGCAGTATTTCTGACATATGGGCGATTCCGAGAGCTGAAGGAGGAAAGAAGGGTGGCTGGCTACTGAGTAGAACAGTTGTCCAGCAACTCAGACAGAAATGGCAGAGTGAAAGCTACCACTGATCTACAGAAAGCATCAATTTTGTAGTGTTTCATAAAGTTGTGTACAGAGGACCAAGTCTCCGTGTTTTGGGACTCACTCTAGTGGGTCCCAACATTTTAAATGGTTAACCTACTTTACGCATAGAGGATGGATTAGCCCTGAGCTGGGACCACACAGATTTTAGGTACATACTGGATTTTTCTCATGTGAGGTATGGCCATGGAAAGCATAATAATGGAGGCTGCCATGAATCCCAAAGTCCTTAGCATCTCCCTTGCTGAGCAATGGGTTGCAGAAGACAGATTTTGAAAAAAAAATGGACAGACTGTGAACTTTTTCCTGCGGAAGGAAGGCATGTCATTTTATGTGCCCAGACTGCAGCCCAGGAAAAGAAAAATTCTGTACAGGGACCATGTGGGATTTTTAGTAGTTTACACTAAAACACAGACATGTCAGAAAATGGCAAGTGAAGTACAACTACTGAGGAAGAATTTCTGCAGAGAACGCCTGGATCAGTAGGTCATCCAGGAAGGGAAAAGTTTAAATTCTCTGAGTGTGACAGAAAGCTACTACTGGAGCCAGATACTTTGTGAACACTCTTGGAGCTGTGGAAAGAGTAAAAGCTGGAGCAGTAAACTGAAAATGCAAGAAGCCAAAAAAAAAAAAAAACTAAGGAATCTCCTGAAAGAAAGACAAATGGGTATGTGTAAGTAAGCGCCCTTCAGATGTAGTGAAAGTAAGAAAGCTTGGGGAAGGATGAAAGGCAGAAGAGTGTGAAGATACAGCATTTTGAAAGACAGTACCTTCAAGTTTAACAGAGACAGGTCTAAGATGGGTCTTCCACTGCCCTTCTTTCCTTGAGACTGAAATATCCAGGAGTAAAACTCTTTTGCCATGAAGTCCTTTGTAACTTGTTCAACGGTGCCCTGACACAAAGGTTTGGAATAATGGGGAGCCACAATGTATATTTGGTTTAGAGGAGGTTGTGGTAAGCTTTTCAGAGGGGGAATATTTTCCCAATACATGGCATAACCATCCCTGATGATGGAAAGTACCCACTTGTCTGTGGTACTGGTAATATCTTCCCACCTAGCCAAGGATAGCAACTCTTTTTGGGAAAGAAGAATTATGGGACAAAGGGCAAGTGGGGGGTGCAGATGTAGTTACAGATTTTTGCTTTGGAAGGGAGGCCTCACTGCTGGAGGTTCCCTATGGGTTTTTTCACAGTAGCTTTTCCTAGGAGTTTTCCTTAGTTTCTGAGCTGTCCTAGGATCCTTTCTAAAGAGCGAGATAGACTTAGATGGGTAGTTCCTACGGCATCTAGGAATTGAGAAGAGTAGAATTAGTCTGCAGTCTTTCATAGTCTTACCTTGATTTTGGAGAGTTGTGAACATGCTGGCTGCTTGAGGACCAAACAGTAAGACTTAGTCTAATGGAAAGTCTAGAATTTTTGATTTGAAATTCTCAGGTATAGGCTGACTACCAAGTTAAGCATATCTACAAATAACACATTCAGTAGCAACTGCCCTAGAAGTAGTATGCACGCATCATAACTGCACTTAATGCTGTGTCTGGCAATTTCAGTGGCTTGCGCTAGTAAGCTATGCATTTGACACTTAGACTAAGCTGTAAGAGGGTCCAGTATAACCTTAAGGAATGCAGGATGGAGATCAAGTACTTTGTCATTTGAGTATGGTAGTTAATTGTTCTAAAGGCAAGGGTAGCTGAGGTGTAAACCCTTTTTCCCCATCTATCCACAGCCCTAGTAAGTTTGTCGGTGAGTAGGGCATTATCACAGAGTAGAAGCTTAGAGGGCTTATCTGAAACAGAGATACTGCAGACGGGTCACCAAGTAGAAGCTCAGAGGGCTTATCTGAAACAGAGATACTGCAGAGGGGTCACTGAGTAGAAGCTTAGAGGGCTTATCTGAAACAGAGATACTGCAGAGGGGTCTGCCACTTGATCCTTGTATAAATATTTTAAGTCATTAGGCACTTGTAAAACATGTCTGGTTTTTTAGGAGTTGGTGGTTGAGAATCAGGTGCAGAACAGGTGGACTGAAAGACATCCTGGAAAGCCTCAAGTACAGGGAGACTGGAGAAGAGGAAGGGGTAGCAATCTCCAAGACAGTGCAATACCTCTCAACATCAGACATTTGAGTGTATTGCCATTCAAAGTGTTTCATCATGTTCTGTATAGCCTGCCCAAAGGAAGATTCCTCAATAGGGGAATGCAGTGAGACAAAGTCCTCTTTGTCAGAAGAGATTTGTCCTAGAGAATGTAGTTGAGAAATAGTCTAGAGAACGGTCAGACTTGTAGTCCTGATATTTATCAGAAGAGTTGGAAATCAGGGTAGGTTTTTGAGGAGTATCCTGTGGTAATTGAGACCCAAAGGAAGGAGGTTTCGAAGGCATTAATAGCTTTGAACAACCCCTGTGAGAAGTCTATCCCACTCCTTTTCCCAAACTCCTGAGGACAAACCACATACCTCCTCTTCTGTTCCCCCTCCCATTTTTAGGCATGACGTCTGCCTGGGTGAAATGTGGAGGTTCAGAACCCTCTCCGACTTCTATTAGAGAGCTTGGGATCTTCTTCTCTAACTAAAATTTGAGGGACACCATGCTGTCCCTTGGAAATGATAAGCAGTTCCACAGCTACATCAGCAGTCTGCAAGACCTCAGGAGCCATGCCAGCCTCCAACAGGGTCTCTAAGTAGTAAACTGACTGTAACCTGATGTATCATGGATTCTAAAACATCAGTAAGTACACCAGAGTCAGAAATATTGGAGTACAGCTCCATTTGAGGCCTATATATTTTTTTCTGCGGCAGAAGGATGTCCAAGGATGCAGAGTCAGCCATGTTGGACTGGGCCAGGCGTTTAAGGCACTGGGTTTCTAGAAAGGTACTGAGAGTGAAAAGCCTCAACCTAAGGGTTTTGGGAAGGAACTGACAGACTGAGCAAGATTTGTAATCATGTTCCGGGCCTACACAAAAAAGGCACTATATATGCAAGTCCTTGTATGGAATCTGCCTATCACACTCACACTTACCTCTTCTAGTTGACATCTACAGCTTTCAACAAAATAAAAAAAGGAAGGTTCCCCAGTGGGGTACTTAACTGGGTAAACGATCAAAGCAGAGGTACCAATGACCAAACTAAGAACAGTCTGACACACACACGACCTGTGTTGAGGCTAGCAGCTAGACAGTCTGAGGATCCACACCTGTACATCCATTTGCATACCCCAATGCATGCAAGCTAAGGTCATGTGTCAGACGCAAGACCCATGGAAGAAAAGCTTTAACACCCTGGCCAGACATCAGTGGTGACAGCCACCTATATCAGGAATACTGCAATAATTAATTTCAT
Source organism: Protopterus annectens (assembly GCF_019279795.1). NCBI lineage: Eukaryota > Metazoa > Chordata > Ceratodontiformes > Protopteridae > Protopterus > Protopterus annectens. The sequence continues at coordinate 1,396,635,275 of NC_056725.1, forward strand.
TTAGGACATCAAGTGCTCCTGTCAAACAACAATCCACCATCAGTATTATTTAGAAGAGAAACAAAATGTGAAACACTGTCAGATATAACACCTCAATCTAATCATCTACATGAAATGATGAGAGAAGGACATTGCTGTCATCATGGCCAGAAAATTGTGGCTCTGGCGCATGGTTCTCCAGATATACAATTCAAAGTTAACAACGTCCTAAGCATGCAATCAGTCGTGAGGAATTTGGGCACCCAGGTTGATAGCAACCTGACTTTTGACCACCATGCTGCTTCCGTTGTAAGGAAAGCCTTCTATATGACTCACCTCATAAGTAACGGCATCTCATCCAGGGACAAGAAGGTCATAACATCCCTATATTCTTCCCTTATAAAGCCCATTATTGAGTACAACACCTCTTTCGGCATGCACCTCTCAAAGCACATGCAGCAGCTGCAGAGACCACAGAGGTTCCTCACAAGGAGAATCCAGGGCCTCAAACATCTACCATACACAGACAGGCTAAAAACCTTATCCCTCTACTCAGTTTCATACAGACTTCTCAGAGGTGACTTCTGTCTGGCATACAAGGCAATCACGGATCCCACCTTGATGGGACTGCTGCATATCCACAAGTCAAGCTCCACTTGAGTAACCCGCACTCGCAGCCTCAACCTGGTCTGTGACATGAACAAGACTTGTTGGCGGGACAGATGCATGTCCCAAAGACTCCCCCATCTATGGGATGGACTCCCTCTTCACATCAAGCAGAGTACCTCTTTACTCCTTTTTAAGCACAACCTCGATAACTGGATGGGAAACAGAAAATATACCCTTGGGATTCCACCCATGGCCCTGCTGGATAGGGGCATTGGGTGCTGATTTGTCTAAACATGGGCTAAACTCTTGGCTAGGCTTATACGGGCCTCAGGGTCAACAGCCTAGTAACCTCCTATGAACCAGAAAGTGAAGCCCTTGGTGGTGATTTTGAGTAAAGGACGCAATTCAGAAAGATGCAGGTGGTGCAATGTCATGATTATGAATGCCAGTTCTGAAATATGCAAGCGGTGTAATGTCATGATTTATGTATGTCAACATCTGAATTCAACCTTTGTTTGAAAACGATCTTACTACATCTTTGAATCATGCTGTGCTCATGTGTATATGATACTCTTCCCTGACAAAAGTGGTATTTTCTGTCACTTTAAACATCAGAGTACGCAAAATATGTATATTCTGCTATGACAGGCATGCATGTATTTGGAAATCCACTATCTGCTTTCCTAAGTGTGACTATGTCACTGATAGTACAAGTAAAAGCTCAGCATTTAGGTGCCTGTCCTGAAAATTTATTAAGAATTTTCTGAAGTAGTAGAGAGACAAGGAGTGGGTTTTTTGAAAGGACAGTGAAATTCCGGCCAAAACAGTCTTCTGACCTCAACAATCTACACTTCAACATTTACAAAACAATCAAAATAAAGAAGCCTTGAGTTCCTTTTAAAGCAATACATATAAAAACTATTGAAAACAAATACATACCGCTGTGACTTTAGGCAAAAAAAAATATGCATTACTGTATAAAGGAGATTTTTATTCTTTTTTATATTTTGTGGCATAAAACAATTAAAAATACTTTTTTTTTAATTGCAGTTGAGATGCAGTTAATTCATCCGTGCATCTGACAGCAGGAGACCAATCTAACTGTATTTTATATGTAATTATGCAATACCATTAGCTGAATTTTTTATTAAATATCAAACTAATTTGGAGACGGGTGTTTTGTACATACCAAAAAATGTTATACGGTCTGGAAACAGCCCTCTATAAAAGAGTCAGCAGTAAAGAGGTTAAAAAGCTAACATGGGATAGTTGGGCCTTGGAATACACTGCTTTGGGATGTTGTTCAATGCAAGTCAAATGGTTTGGAGCTAATTAAGATAAAGCAGGGGAAGGCCGATACAAGAATAAGGGAATGGCAAGCTTTGTAGTGGCAAGCTGCAACATTCAGCAGATTTGGAAAACTATTTTTCTTCAATACATCTCTAGGCTTGTATATTAACTTCCCCCTCTTGGTCTTTATTTACTAATTTATTTTATTGTACCTCAAAAAATCAAGTAGTTCACCTTTACAATTTACTTTTAACTTTAGGTTATAAAACCTCTGTTAGCCTCAAGTCCCCCTGTTTGACTTCCAATACCTACACCATTAAAGGAGCACTTATGTATGCCATTATCTTCTAAAAATTTACACCCCAAAATCTAAGATGCCTTCTCTGCAAATTTTGTGCACATGTGCACACACACACACTTTTGTAAATTATGTATGTATGCACACGCACATGTGTGTGTGTGTATAAAGCATTGATAAATGTATATAACACACACACACACACACACACACACACACACACACACACACACACACACACACACACACACACACACAAAAAAAATAATTAACATACTGAAAGAGCAAGGACATGGACACACAGTAAATAATCTACTATGAAAGCACCTGAAAAAAAAAATGCAACACTGAACCTGCTAAATCAATCAATTATCCATAGACTGCTGCTTCTTTTGACTGCAGCACATCGAAAAAAGGCACATGGTTCGACTACTAAGGTGTCCTACATCTATCACTTTTAACCATCCTGTTCAATAAATGACTTTCTTCTTAGTTTCTGTTTTACATTACTAAAGACTTGTTTCAAGTTCGCAAAGGCATCTGTAGCCTTTTTAGTTCAAATAAGTATACATTAAGCTGCAACAACATTTTCACATAAAGTTGTTTCCTTAAATCTCAGAATTCCTCTCACACTGTGTTCACATTGATTATACTGTGTATTGACAAATTAGACAATACAATGATCTTAATGGACCACTAGATTTCTTAAGCATTGCACCATTGGAATTTCCTTACAACACACTCTTTATTGCTATCGCATCTTGCCAAAGGTTTGATTCTGTTCGGTTGGTTGCAACTAAAAATACAGTCATGTTTTACTTACCATAACTGTACATATTGGAGTATATCAGTATTACAGTACTGATTTCTTTGTTCTTCATGCCATGCACAAGCCCATGACAGGTCCAATTTCCAGAGTATTTGCATCATCCCTAGCCGATGGACGTCCAAAGAACAACATCTGGACATCAGGAAATAAGGGCATCAGTTGGTGCCATCTTCAGATCTTTGAGCGGTGAGCAAGCAATCTGATGACCGAAGACAGCAAACCACCCCAGTTATCTGAATTTGAGTGAGGAGGAGAAAATGCACAGGAGTCATAGATAGGATGATGGAGATAAAATGACAATTTACAAAGAACTCCTCTATCCCTTGCACTAACCAAGGGGGAGATAAGTGGTCAGCAGACAGAGGTGTTGGAATGTGTATGTATATACTGCAACACTGATCTAACTGAACATCTACAGTTATGTTAAGTAGGACACAAATGTACTATATGTTCTTCATGGTCAATGTTGTAGTACTGATTCTTGTGAGGACTCACAAACTCAATTTTGGGTACTGGGTCATATGTATGACTGTACGACCTTAGGAAATGAGATTTTGCAGGATGACAGAAGTGAAACCTGCGCCAGCACTGGAGACACTGCCTAAGTTATAGTGTTTTGTAAAGCTGTGAATTTCCATGTGGCTGCCTCTAGGATGGCCTGGGTAGGGACTCCTTTGATGAAAGCAGTGGTAGTTACCCCATGCCTGGTTGAGTGAGCTTTAATATGTCTGGGCAGAATTTTTCCATGATGGGAAAAACAGAACTTAATGCAGTTGGACAGCCATTTGGAAATGGTTTGTTTGAAGATAGGCCTGCCCTGTTTACCCTCTGTGAAAGACACCAGTTATGCTCTGCTCTACTTTATTAGGATTTTTTTTTGTCCTGCCTAGATAGTACCTGATTTGCATGGGCACATCCAGGGGAATTAAGGACTTGCTGTGTCCTGTTCTGCGGACTTAGGAAGATGACTGGCAGGTGGACAACCTGGTTTAGGGCAAATTCTAATACCACCTTAGGTATAAAAGATGGGTTTGTTCCAAGGGTTTCCTTATCCCTGTAGGAGACAGTGAAAGTCTCTTTACGCATTAGGCCTTGTAGCTCTAAGACCTTCTTAGCTGATGCAACAGCTATAATGAAAGTGGTCTTCCAAATGAGCATCTTTAGAGAGGCAGTGGCAGCAGGTTCAGAGGGCAGCAAGGTGAATTTTTCTACCACATAATTTAGATCTCAGGCAGGAATAGG